>NC_092001.1:20775748-21079243 GCF_044704955.1 Pristiophorus japonicus | reverse complement strand
CCAAACATCATTCCACACATCATTCCTCACCTCATTCCACACATCATTCCACACATCATTCCACACTTCATTCCACATATCATTCCACATTTCTTTCCACACATCATTCCTCACCTCATTCCACACATCATTCCACACATCATTCGACACAGCATTCCAAATATCATTCCACCATCATTCCACATCTCATTCCGCACGTCATTCCATACATCATTCCACACAGCATTCCAAATATCATTCCACGCATCATTCCATATCTCATTCAGCACGTCATTCCATACATCATTCCATACATTATTCCACATATCATTCCACAAGCATTCCACACTGCATTCCACACATCATTCCTCACCTCATTCCACACATCATTCAATACAACATTCCAAATACAATTCCACACATCATTCCGCTGGTCATTCCATACATCATTCAACACATCATTCCACGCAGCATTCCACACATCATTCCACACAGCATTCCACACATCATTGCACACATCATTTCTCACATCATTCCACACAGCATTCCACATATCATTCCACACAGCATTCCACACATCATTCCACACATCATTCCACATCTCTTTCCACACAACATTCCACACCTCATTACATATATCATTCCACACATCATTCCACACATCATTACACACTCATTACACACATCATTCCACACATCATTCCACTCATCATTCCACACATCATTCAATACATATTTCCACTTATCATTCAACACATCATTCAACACATCATTCCACACGACAGTCCAAATATCATCCACTCCCCATTCCACATATCATTCCACACATCAATCCACACATCATTCCACACATCATTCCAAACATCATTCCACACTTCATTCCACATATCATTCCACACATCATTCCATACATCATTCCACACATCATTCCACACATCATTCCACACATCATTCCACACATCATTCCAAACATCAGTCCACACCTCATTCCACACATCATTCCACAGCTCAGTCCACACCTCATTCCATACATCATTCCACACATCATTCCACACATCATTCCACACATCATTCCAAACATCATTCCACACATCATTCCTCACCTCATTCCAAACATCATTCCACACATCATTCCACACATCATTCCATATATCATTCCACACATCATTCCACACATCATTCCATACAACAGTCCACACCTCATTCCACACATCATTCCACACATCAGTCCACAACTCATTCCACATATCATTCCACAAATCATTTCGCACATCATTCCACACATCATTCCAAACATCATTCCACACACCATTCCTCACCTCATTTCACACATCATTCCACACATCATTCCACACTTCATTCCACATATCATTCCACATTTCATTCCACACATCATTCCTCACCTCATTCCACACATCATTCCATACATCATTCCAAACATCATTCCACACATCATTCCAAACATCAGTCCACACCTCATTCCACACATCATTCCACACCTCAGTCCACACCTCATTCCACACATCACTCCACCCATCATTCCACACATCATTCCACACATCATTCCAAACATCATTCCACACATCTTTCCTCACCTCATTCCACACATCATTCCACACATCATTCCACCATCATTCCACATCTCATTCCGCACGTCATTCCATACATCATTCCACACAGCATTCCAAATATCATTCCACGCATCATTCCACAAATCATTCCACAAGCATTCCAGACAGCATTGCACACATTATTCCACACATCAATCCAAATATCATTCCACACCTCATTCCACATATCATTCAACGGATCATTCCACACATCATTCCACACATCATTCCGACAAATCATTCCACAAGCATTCCAGACAGCATTGCACACATTATTCCACACATCAATACAAATATCATTCCACACCTCATTCCACATATCATTCAACGGATCATTCAACATCTCATTCCACACATCATTCCACACATCATTCCGCACGTCATTCCATACATCATTCCACACATTATTCCACGCAGCATTCCACACATCATTCCACACAGCATTCCACACATCATTCCACACATCATTCCACACATCATTCCACACAGCATTCCACATATCATTCCACACAGCATTCCACACATCATTCCACACCTCATTACACATATCATTCCACACATCATTCCACACATCATTCCGACACATCATTCCACACTTCATTCCACAAATCATTCAATTCACCATTCCACATATCATTCCACACATCATTACACACATCATTCCACACATCATTACACACATCATTCCACACATCATTCCACTCATCATTCCACACATTATTCAATACATATTTCCACTTATCATTCAACACATCATTCAACACATCATTCCACACGACAGTCCAAATATCATCCACTCCTCATTCCACATATCATTCCACGCATCAATCCACACATCATTCCACACATCATTCCAAACATCATTCCACACTTCATTCCACATATCATTCCACACATCATTCCATACATCATTCCACACATCATTCCACAAATCATTCCACACATCATTCCACACATCATTCCAAACATCAGTCCACACCTCATTCCACACATCATTCCACAGCTCAGTCCACACCTCATTCCACACATCATTCCACACATCATTCCACACATCATTCCACACATCATTCCAAACATCATTCCCCACATCATTCCTCACCTCATTCCACACATCATTCCACACATCATTCCACACATCATTCCACATATCATTCCACACATCATTCCACACAACATTCCACACATCAGTCCACACCTCATTCCACACATCATTCCACACATCAGTCCACACCTCATTCCACACATCATTCCACACATCATTCCACACATCATTCCACACATCATTCCAAACATCATTCCACACATCATTCCTCACCTCATTCCACACATCATTCCACACATCATTCCACATATCATTCCACATTTCATTCCACACATCATTCCTCACCTCATTCCACACATCATTCCATACATCATT
This sequence comes from Pristiophorus japonicus, assembly GCF_044704955.1. NCBI lineage: Eukaryota > Metazoa > Chordata > Chondrichthyes > Pristiophoridae > Pristiophorus > Pristiophorus japonicus. The sequence goes on along the minus strand of NC_092001.1, from coordinate 21,076,237 downwards.
CCACACATCATTCCACACATCATTCCAAACATCAGTCCACACCTCATTCCACACATCATTCCACACCTCAGTCCACACATCATTCCACACATCATTCCACACTTCATTCCACACATCATTCCAAACATCATTCCACACATCTTTCCTCACCTCATTCCACACATCATTCCACACATCATTCCACACATCATTCCACACATCATTCCACACATCATTCCACACATCATTCCAAACATCAGTCCACACCTCATTCCACACATCATTCCACACATCAGTCCACACCTCATTCCACACATCATTCCACACATCATTCCACACATCATTCCACACATCATTCCAAACATCATTCCACACATCATTCCTCACCTCATTCCACACATCATTCCACACATCATTCCACACTTCATTCTACATATCATTCCACTTTTCTTTCCACACATCATTCCACACATCATTCCAAACATCATTCCACACATCATTCCTCACCTCATTCCACACATCATTCCACACATCATTCCACACTTCATTCCACATATCATTCCACATTTCTTTCCACACATCATTCCTCACCTCATTCCACACATCATTCCACACATCATTCCATACATCAGTCCACACGTCATTCCACACAGCATTCCAAATATCATTCCACGCATCAATCCATATCTCATTCCGAACGTCATTCCATACATCATTCCATACATCATTCCACATATCATTCCACAAGCATTCCACACCGCATTCCACACATCATTCCTCACCTAATTCCACACATCATTCAATACATCATTCCACATACCATTCCACACGTCATTCCACGCAACATTCCACACATCATTGCACACATCATTCCACACCTCATTCCAACATCATTCAACACATCATTCCACACAACATTCCAAATATCATCCATTCCTCATTTCACATATCATTCCACACATCAATCCACACATCATTCCTCACATTAGTCCACACATCATTACACACATCATTCCACTCATCATTCCACACATCATTCAAAACATCATTCCACACAACAGTCCAAATATCATCCACTCCTCATTCCACATATCATTCCACACATCAATTCACACATCAGTCCACACACCATTCCAAACATCATTCCACACTTCATTCCACATATTATTCCACACATCATTCCACACATCATTCCACACATCATTCCACAAGCATTCCAGACAGCATTGCACACATCATTCCACACATCAATCCAAATATCATTCCACACCTCATTCCACATATCATTCCACGGATCATTCAACATCTCATTCCACACATCATTCCACACATCATTCCGCACGTCATTCCTACATCCTTTCACACATCATTCCACGCCGCATTCCACACATCATTCCACACAGCATTCCACACATCATTCCAGACATCATTCCACACATCATTCCACACAGCATTCCACATATCATTCCACACAGCATTCCACACATCATTCCACACATCATTCCACATCTCTTTCCACACATCATTCCACACCTCTTTACACATATCATTCCAAACCTCATTCCACACATCATTCCGACACATCATTCCACACTTCATTCCACAAATCATTCAATTCACCATTCCACATATCATTCCGCACATCATTACACACTACATTCCACACATCATTCCTCACCTCATTCCACACATCATTCCACACATCATTCCACACATCATTCCACATATCATTCCGCACATCATTCCACACATCATTCCATACATCAGTCCACACCTCATTCCACACATCATTCCACACATCAGTCCACACCTCATTCCACACATCATTCCACACATCATTCCACACATCATTCCACACATCATTCCAAACATCATTCCACACATCATTCCTCACCTCATTCCACACATCATTCCACACATCATTCCACACTTCATTCCACATATCATTCCACATTTCATTCCAGACATCATTCCTCACCTCATTCCACACATCATTCCATACATCATTCCAAACATCATTCCACACATCATTCCAAACATCAGTCTACACCTCATTCCACACATCATTCCACACCTCAGTCCACACCTCATTCCACACATCATTCCACACATCATTCCACACATCATTCCACACATCATTCCAAACATCATTCCACACATCTTTCCTCACTTCATTCCACACATCATTCCACACATCATTCCACACATCCTTCCACACATCATTCCACACATCATTCCACACATCATTCCATACATCAGTCCACACCTCATTCCACACATCATTCCACACATCATTCCACACATCATTCCAAACATCATTCCACACATCATTCCTCACCTCATTCCATACATCATTCCACACATCATTCCACACTTCATTCTACATATCATTCCACATTTCTTTCCACACATCATTCCTCACCTCATTCCACACATCATTCCACACATCAGTCGCCACAGCATTCCAAATATCATTCCGCCATCATTCCACATCTCATTCCGCACGTCATTCCATACATCATTCCACACAGCATTCCAAATATCATTCCACGCATCATTCCATATCTCATTCCGCACGTCATTCCATACATCATTCCATACATCATTCCACATATCATTCCACAAGCATTCCACACCGCATTCCACACATCATTCCTCACCTCATTCCACACATCATTCAATACATCATTCCACATACCATTCCACACATCATTCCACGCAACATTTTACACATCATTCCACACAGAATTCCACACATTATTCCACACCGCATTCAACACATCATTCCACACATCATTGCACACATCATTCCACACAGCAATCCAAATATCATTCCACCATCATTCCACATCTCATTCCGCACGTCATTCCATACATCATTCCACACAGCATTCCAAATATCATTCCACGCATCATTCCACATCTCATTCCGCACGTCATTCCATACATCATTCCATACATCATTCCACATATCATTCCACAAGCATTCCACACCGCATTCCAAACATCAATCCTCACCTCATTCCACACATCATTCAATACATCATTCCACATACCATTCCACACATCATTCCACGCAACATTCCACACATCATTGCACACATCATTCCACACCTCATTCCACACATCATTCAACAGATCATTCCACACAACATTCCAAATATCATCCATTCCTCATTCCACATATCATTCCACACATCATTCCTCACCTCATTCCAAACATCATTTCACACATCATTCCACACATCATTCCATACATCATTCCACACATCAGTCCACACCTCATTCTAAACATCATTCCACACATCAGTCCACACCTCATTCCACACATCATTCCACACATCATTCCACACATCGTTCCACACATCATTCCAAACATCATTACACAAATCATTCCTCACCTCATTCCACACATCATTCCACACATCATTCCACACATCATTCCACATATCATTCCAAACATCATTCCACACTTCATTCCACATATCATTCCACATTTCATTCCACACATCATTCCTCACCTCATTCCACACATCATTCGACACATCATTCCAAACATCATTCCACACTTCATTCCACACATCATTCCACACATCATTCCACACATCATTCCACACACCATTCCAAACATCAGTCCACACTTCATTCCACACATCATTCCACACATCATTCCACACATCATTCCACACGTCATTCCAAACATCATTTCACACATTATTCCTCACCTCATTCCACACACCATTCCATACATCATTCCACACATCATTCCACACATCATTCCAAACATCATTCCACACTTCATTCCACATATCATTCCACACAGAATTCCACACATCATTCCACACCGCATTCAACTCATCATTCCACACATCACTGCACACATCATTCCACACAGCATTCCAAATATCATTCCACCATCATTCCATATCTCATTCCGTACGTCATTCCATACATCATTCCACATATCATTCCACACAACATTCCACACATCATTCCACACATCATTGCACACAGCATTCCACATATCATTCCACATTTCATTCCACACATCATTCCTCACCTCATTCCACACCTCATTCCACACATCATTCAACACATCATTCCACAGAACATTCCAAATATCATCCATTCCTCATTCCACATATCATTCCACACATCATTCCTCACCTCATTCCAAACATCATTTCACACATAATTCCACACATCATTCCATACATTATTCCACACATCAGTCCACACCTCATTCCACACATCATTCCACACAACAGTCCACACCTCATTCCACACATCATTCCACACAACATTCCACACATCGTTCCACACATCATTCCAAACATCATTCCACAAATCATGCCTCACCTCATTCCACACATCATTCCACACATCATTCCACACATCATTCCACACATCATTCAAAACATCATTCCACACTTCATTCCACATACCATTCCACATTTCATTCAACGGATCATTCCTCACCTCATTCCACACATCATTCGACACATCATTCCAAACATCATTCCACACTTCATTCCACACATCATTCCACACATCATTCCACACATCATTCCACACACCATTCCAAACATCATTCCACACTCCATTCCACACATCATTCCACACATCATTCCACACATCATTCCACACATCATTCCAAACATCATTTCACACATTATTCCTCACATCATTCCACACACCATTCCACACATCATTCCACACATCATTCCACACATCATTCCAAACATCATTCCACACTTCATTCCACATAACATTCCACACAGAATTCTACACATCATTCCACACCGCATTCAACACATCATTCCACACATCATTCGACACATCATTCCAAAATTCATTCCACACTTCATTCCAAACATCATTCAACACATCATTCCACACATCATTCCACACACCATTCCAAACATCATTCCACACTTCATTCCACACATCATTCCACACATCATTCCACACATCATTCCACACATCATTCCAAACATCATTTCACACGTCATTCCACACAACTTTCCAAACATCATTCCACACTTCATTCACATATCATTCCACACAGAATTCTACACATCATTCCACACAGCATTCCAAATATCATTCCACGCATCATTACACATCTCATTCCGCACGTCATTCCATACATCATTCCATACATCATTCCACACATCATTCCACAAACATTCCATACCGCATTCCACACATCTTTCCACATATCATTGCACACATCATTCCACACAGCATTCCAAATATCATTCCACGCATCATTCCACATCTCATTCCGCACATCATTCCACACATCATTCCGTACGTCATTCCATTCATCATTCCACACACCATTCCAAACATCATTCCACATCTCATTCCACCGATCATTCCACACGTCATTCCACACATCATTCCACAACATTCCTCAACATTCCACACATTATTCCACACATCAGTCCATACCTCATTCCACACATCATTCCAAACATCATTCCATACCTCATTTCACACATCATTCCTCACCTCATTCCAAACATCATTCCACACATTATTCAATACATCATTCCACATAACATTCCACACATCATTCCACACATCATTCCACACATCATTCAATACATTTTTCCACATATCATTCCACACATCATTCCATACATCATTCCACAAGCATTCCAGACAGCATTGCACACATCATTCCACACATCAATCCAAATATCATTCCACACCTCATTCCACATATCATTCCACGGATCATTCCACATCTCATTCCACACATCACTCCACACATCATTCCGCACGTCATTCCATACATCATTCCACACATCATTACACCGCATTCCACACATCATTCCACACAGCATTCCACACATCATTCCACACATCATTCCACACATCATTCCACACAGCATTCCACACATCATTCCACTCATCATTCCACACATCATTCAATACATATTTCCACATATCATTCAACACATCATTCAATACATCATTCCACACAACAGTCCAAATGTCATCCACTCCTCATTCCACATATCATTCCACACATCAATCCACACATCATTCCACACATCATTCCAAACATCATTCCACACTTCATTCCACATATCATTCCAAACATCGTTCCACACATCATTCCACACATCATTCCACACATCACTCCACACATCATTCCACACATCATTCCAAACATCAGTCCACACCACATTCCACACAGCATTCCACACCTCAGTCCACACCTCATTCCACACATCATTCCACACATCATTCCACACATCATTCCACACATCATTCCAAACATCATTCCGCACATCATTCCTCACCTCATTCCACACATCATTCCAAACATCATTCCACACATCATTCGACACATCATTCCATACATCAGTCCACACCTCATTCCACACACCTTTCCACACATCAGTCCACACCTCATTCCACACATCATTGCACACATCATTCCACAAATCGTTCCACATATCATTCCACAAGCATTCCACACCGCATTCCACACATCAATCCTCACCTCATTCCACACATCATTCAATACATCATTCCACATACCATTCCACACATTATTCCACGCAACATTCCACACATCATTGCACACATCATTCCACACCTCATTCCACACATCATTCAACACATCATTCCACACAACATTCCAAATATCATCCATTCCTCATTCCACATATCATTCCACACATCATTCCTCACTTCATTCCAAACATCATTTCACACATCATTCCACACATCATTCCATACATTATTCCACACATCAGTCCACACCTCATTCCACACATCATTCCACACATCAGTCCACACCTCATTCCACACATCATTCCACACATCATTCCACACATCGTTTCACACATCATTCCAAACATTATTCCACAAAACATGCCTCACCTCATTCCACACATCATTCCACACATCATTCCACACATCATTCCACACATCATTCCAAACATCATTCCACACTTCATTCCACATATCATTCCACATTTCATTACACACATCATTCCTAACATCATTCCACACTTCATTCCACATATCATTCCACATTTCATTCCACACATCATTCCTCACCTCATTCCACACATCATTCGACACATCATTCCAAACATCATTCCACACTTCATTCCAAACATCATTCCACACATCATTCCACACATCATTCCACACACCATTCCAAACATCATTCCACATTTCATTCCACACATAATTCCTCACCTCATTCCACACATCATTCGACACATCATTCCAAACATCATTCCACACTTCATTCCACACATCATTCCACACATCATTCCACACATCATTCCACACACCATTCCAAACATCATTCCACACTCCATTCCACACATCATTCCACACTTCATTCCACACATCATTACACACAACATTCCAAACATCATTTCACACATTATTCCTCACATCATTCCACACACCATTCCACACATCATTCCACACATCATTCCACACATCATTTCAAACATCATTCCACACTTCATTCCACAAAACATTCCACACATCATTCCACACATCAATCCACACCTCATTCCACACATCATTCCACACATCATTCCACACATCGTTCCACACATCATTCCAAACATCATTCCACACATCATTCCTCACCTCATTCCACACATCATTCCACACATCATTCCACACATCATTCCACACATCATTCCAAACATCATTCCACACTTCATTCCACATATCATTCCACATTTCATTCCACACATCATTCCTCACCTCATTCCACACATCATTCCACACATCATTCCACACATCATTCGACACATCATTCCAAACAACATTCCACACTTCATTCCACACATCATTCCACACATCATTCCACACAACATTCCACACACCATTCCAAACATCATTCCACACTTCATTCCACACATCATTCCACACATCATTCCAAACATCATTCAACACATCATTCCAAACATCATTTCACACATCATTCCTCACCTCATTCCACACACCATTCCACACATCATTCCACATATCATTCCACACATCATTCCAAACATCATTCCACACTTCATTCCACATAACATTACACACAGAATTCCACACATCATTCCACACCGCATTCAACACATCATTCCACACATCATTGCACACATCATTCCAAACATCATTCCAAATATCATTCCACCATCGTTCCACATCTCATTCCGCACGTCATTCCATACATCATTCCACACATCATTCCACACAGCATTCCACACATCATTCCACACATCATTGCACACAACATTCCAAATATCATTCCACGCATCATTCCACATCTCATTCCGCACGTCATTCCATACATCATTCCATACATCATTCCACATATCATTCCACAAGAATTCCATACCGCATTCCACACATCATTCCACACATCATTGCACACATCATTCCACACAGCATTCCAAATATCATTCCACGCATCATTCCACATCTCATTCCACACATCATTCCAAACATCATTCCACACTTCATTCCACATAACATTCCACACAGAATTCTACACATCATTCCACACATCATTCCACACACCATTCCAAACATCATTCCACACTTCATTCCACACATCATTCCACACATCATTCCACACATCATTCCACACATCATTCCAAACATCATTTCACACATCATTCCACACATCTTTCCAAACATCATTCCACACTTCATTCCACATATCATTCCACACAGAATTCTACACATCATTCCACACCGCATTCAACACATCATTCCACACATCATGGCACACATCATTCCACACAGCATTCTAAATATCATTCCACGCATCATTCCACATCTCATTCCGCACGTCATTCCATACATCATTCCATACATTATTCCACACATCATTCCACAAGCATTCCATACCGCATTCCACGCATCTTTCCACACATCATTGCACACATCATTCCACACAGCATTCCAAATATCATTCCACGCATCTTTCCACATCTCATTCCGCACATCATTCCACACATCATTCCGTACGTCATTCCATTCATCATTCCACACACCATTCCAAACATCATTCCACATCTCATTCCACCCATCATTCCACACGTCATTCCACACATCATTCCACAACATTCCACAACATTCCACACCTCATTCCACACATCAGTCCATACCTCATTCCACACATCATTCCAAACATCATTCCATACCTCATTTCACACATCATTCCTCACCTCATTCCAAACATCATTCCACACATTATTCAATACATCATTCCACATAACATTCCACACATCATTCCACACATCATTCCACACATCATTCAATACATTTTTCCACATATCATTCCACACATCATTCCATACATCATTCCACAAGCATTCCAGACAGCATTGCACACATCATTCCACACATCAATCCAAATATCATTCCACACCTCATTCCACATATCATTCCACGGATCATTCCACATCTCATTCCACACATCACTCCACACAGCATTCCACACATCATTCCACACATCATTCCACTCATCATTCCACACATCATTCAATACATATTTCCACATATCATTCAACACATCATTCAATACATCATTCCACACAACAGTCCAAATGTCATCCACTCCTCATTCCACATATCATTCCACACATCAATCCACACATCATTCCACACATCATTCCAAACATCATTCCACACTTCATTCCACATATCATTCCAAACATCGTTCCATACATCATTCCACACATCATTCCACACATCACTCCACACATCATTCCACACATCATTCCATACATCAGTCCACACCTCATTCCACACATCATTCCACACCTCAGTCCACACCTCATTCCACACATCATTCCACACATCATTCCACACATCATTCCACACATCATTCCAAACATCATTCCGCACATCATTCCTCACCTCATTCCAGACATCATTCCACACATCATTCCACACATCATTCCACACATCATTCCACACATCATTCCATACATCAGTCCACACCTTATTCCACACATCTTTCCACACATCAGTCCAAACCTCATTCCACACATCATTCCACACATCATTCCACACATCATTCCACATATCATTCCACATGCATTCCACACCGCATTCCACACATCAATCCTCACCTCATTCCACACATCATTCAATACATCATTCCAAATACCATTCCACACATTATTCCACGCAACATTCCACACATCATTGCACACATCATTCCACACCTCATTCCACACATCATTCAACACATCATTCCACACAACATTCCAAATATCATCCATTCCTCATTCCACATATCATTCCACACATCATTCCTCACCTCATTCCAAACATCATTTCACACATCATTCCACACATCATTCCATACATTATTCCACACATCAGTCCACACTTCATTCCACACATCATTCCACACATCATTCCACACCTCATTCCACACATCATTCCACACATCATTCCACACATCGTTCCACACATCATTCCAAACATCATTCCACACTTCATTCCACATATCATTCCAAACATCGTTCCATACATCATTCCACACATCATTCCACACATCACTCCACACATCATTCCACACATCATTCCATACATCAGTCCACACCTCATTCCACACATCATTCCACACCTCAGTCCACACCTCATTCCACACATCATTCCACACATCATTCCACACATCATTCCACACATAATTCCAAACATCATTCCGCACATCATTCCTCACCTCATTCCACACATCATTCCACACATCATTCCACACATCATTCCACACATCATTCCACACATCATTCCATACATCAGTCCACACCTCATTCCACGCATCTTTCCACACATCAGTCCAAACCTCATTCCACACATCATTCCACACATCATTCCACACATCATTCCACATATCATTCCACAAGCATTCCACACCGCATTCCACACATCAATCCTCACCTCATTCCACACATCATTCAATACATCATTCCAAATACCATTCCACACATTATTCCACGCAACATTCCACACATCATTGCACACATCATTCCACACCTCATTCCACACATCATTCAACACATCATTCCACACAACATTCCAAATATCATCCATTCCTCATTCCACATATCATTCCACACATCATTCCTCACCTCATTCCAAACATCATTTCACACATCATTCCACACATCATTCCATACATTATTCCACACATCAGTCCACACCTCATTCCACACATCATTCCACACATCATTCCACACCTCATTCCACACATCATTCCACACATCATTCCACACATCGTTCCACACATCATTCCAAACATCATTCCACAAATCATGCCTCACCTCATTCCACACATCATTCCACACATCATTCCACACATCATTCCACACATCATTCCAAACATCATTCCACACTTCATTCCACATATCATTCCACATTTCATTCCACACATCATTCCTCACCTCATTCCACACATCATTCGACACATCATTCCAAACATCATTCCACACTTCATTCCACACATCATTTCACACATTATTCCTCACATCATTCCACACACCATTCCACACATCATTCCACACATCATTCCACACATCATTCCAAACATCATTCCACACTTCATTCCACATAACATTCCACACATCATTCCACACATCAGTCCACACCTCATTCCACACATCATTCCACACATCATTCCACACATCGTTCCACACATCATTCCAAACAGCATTCCACACATCATTACTCACCTCATTCCACACATCATTCCACACATCATTCCACACATCATTCCACACATCATTCCAAACATCATTCCACACTTCATTCCACATATCATTCCACATTTCATTCCACACATCATTCCTCACATCATTCCACACATCATTCCACACATCATTCCACACATCATTCGACACATCATTCCAAACATCATTCCACACTTCATTCCACACATCATTCCTCACCTCATTCCACACACCATTCCACACATCATTCCACACATCATTCCACACATCATTCCAAACATCATTCCACACTTCATTCCACATATCATAACACACAGAATTCCAAACATCATTCCACACCGCATTCAACACATCATTCCACACATCATTGCACACATCATTCCACACATCATTCCAAATATCATTCCACCATCGTTCCACATCTCATTCCGCACGTCATTCCATACATCATTCCAAACATCATTCCACACAGCATTCCACACATCATTCCACACATCATTGCACACAACATTCCAAATATCATTCCACGCATCATTCCACATCTCATTCCGCACGTCATTCCATACATCATTCCATACATCATTCCATATATCATTCCACAAGCATTCCATACCGCATTCCACACATCATTCCACACATCATTGCACACATCATTCCACACAGCATTCCAAATATAATTCCACGCATCATTCCACATCTCATTCCACACATCATTCCAAACATCATTCCACACTTCATTCCACATAACATTCCACACAGAATTCTACACATCATTCCACACCGCATTCAACACATCATTCCACACATCATTCGACACATCATTCCAAACATCATTCCACACTTCATTCCAAACATCATTCCGCACATCATTCCACACATCATTCCACACACCATTCCAAACATCATTCCACACTTCATTCCACACATCATTCCACACATCATTCCACACATCATTCCACACATCATTCCAAACATCATTTCACACATCATTCCACACATCTTTCCAAACATCATTCCACACTTCATTCCACATATCATTCCACACAGAATTCTACACATCATTCCACACCGCATTCAACACATCATTCCACACATCATGGCACACAGCATTCCACACAGCATTCTAAATATCATTCCACGCATCATTCCACATCTCATTCCGCACGTCATTCCATACATCATTCCATACATCATTCCACACATCATTCCAGAAGCATTCCATACCGCATTCCAGGCATCTTTCCACACATCATTGCACACATCATTCCACACAGCATTCCAAATATCATTCCACGCATCATTCCACATCTCATTCCGCACATCATTCCACACATCATTCCGTACGTCATTCCATTCATCATTCCACACACCATTCCAAACATCATTCCACATCTCATTCCACCCATCATTCCACACGTCACTCCACACATCATTCCACAACATTCCTCAACATTCCACACATCATTCCACACATCAGTCCATACCTCATTCCACACATCATTCCAAACATCATTCCATACCTCATTTCACACATCATTCCTCACCTCATTCCAAACATCATTCCACACATTATTCAATACGTCATTCCACATAACATTCCACACATCATTCCACACATCATTCCACACATCATTCAATACATTTTTCCACATATCATTCCACACATCATTCCATACATCTTTCCACAAGCATTCCAGACAGCATTGCACACATCATTCCACACATCAATCCAAATATCATTCCACACCTCATTCCACATATCATTCCACGGACCATTCCACATCTCATTCCACACATCACTCCACACATCATTCCGCACGTCATTCCATACATCATTCCACACATCATTACACAGCATTCCACACATCATTCCACACAGCATTCCACACATCATTCCACACATCATTCCACTCATCATTCCACACATCATTCAATACATATTTCCACATATCATTCAACACATCATTCAATACATCATTCCACACAACAGTCCAAATGTCATCCACTCCTCATTCCACATATCATTCCGCACATCAATCCACACATCATTCCACACATCACTCCACACATCATTCCACACATCATTCCAAACATCAGTCCACACTTCATTCCACATATCATTCCAAACATCGTTCCATACATCATTCCACACATCATTCCACACATCACTCCACACATCATTCCACACATCATTCCAAACATCAGTCCACACCTCATTCCACACATCATTCCACACCACAGTCCACACCTCATTCCACACATCATTCCACACATCATTCCACACATCATTCCACACATCATTCCAAACATCATTCCACACATCATTCCTCACCTCATTCCACACATCATTCCACACATCATTCCACACATCATTCCCACATCATTCCACACATCATTCCATACATCAGTCCACACCTCATTCCACACATCTTTCCACACATCAATCCTCACCTCATTCCACACATCATTCAATACATCATTCCAAATACCATTCCACACATTATTCCACGAAACATTCCACACATCATTGCACACATCATTCCACACCTCATTCCACACATCATTCAACACATCATTCCACACAACATTCCAAATATCATCCATTCCTCATTCCACATATCATTCCACACATCATTCCTCACCTCATTCCAAACATCATTTCACACATCATTCCACACATCATTCCATACATTATTCCACAAATCAGTCCACACCTCATTCCACACATCATTCCACACATCATTCCACACCTCATTCCACACATCATTCCACACATCATTCCACACATCGTTCCACACATCATTCCAAACATCATTCCACAAATCATGCCTCACCTCATTCCACACATCATTCCACACATCATTCCACACATCATTCCACACATCATTCCAAACATCATTCCACACTTCATTCCACATATCATTCCACATTTCATTCCACACATCATTCCTCACCTCATTCCATACATCATTCGACACATCATTCCAAACATCATTCCACACTTCATTCCACACATCATTTCACACATTATTCCTCACATCATTCCACACACCATTCCACACATCATTCCACACATCATTCCACACATCATTCCAAACATCATTCCACACTTCATTCCACATAACATTCCACACATCATTCCACACATCAGTCCACACCTCATTCCACACATCATTCCACACATCATTCCACACATCGTTCCACACATCATTCCAAACATCATTCCACACATCATTACTCACCTCATTCCACACATCATTCCACACATCATTCCACACATCATTCCACACATCATTCCAAACATCATTCCACACTTCATTCCACATATCATTCCACATTTCATTCCACACATCATTCCTCACCTCATTCCACACATCATTCCACACATCATTCCACACATCATTCGACACATCATTCCAAACATCATTCCACACTTCATTCCACACATCATTCCACACATCATTCCACACATCATTCCACACACCATTCCAAACATCATTCCACACTTCATTCCACACATCATTCCACACATCATTCCACACATCATTCCACACATCATTCCAAACAACATTTCACACATCATTCCTCACCTCATTCCACACACCATTCCACACATCATTCCACACATCATTCCACACATCATTCCAAACATCATTCCACACTTCATTCCACATATCATTACACACAGAATTCCAAACATCATTCCACACCGCATTCAACACATCATTCCACACATCATTGCACACATCATTCCACACATCATTCCAAATATCATTCAACCATCGTTCCACATCTCATTCCGCACGTCATTCCATACATCATTCCACACATCATTCCACACATCATTGCACACAACATTCCAAATATCATTCCACGCATCATTCCACATCTCATTCCGCACGTCATTCCATACATCATTCCATACATCATTCCACATATCATTCCACAAGCATTCCATACCGCATTCCACACATCATTCCACACATCATTGCACACATCATTCCACACAGCATTCCAAATATCATTCCACGCATCATTCCACATCTCATTCCGCACATCATTCCACACATCATTCCGCACGTCATTCCATTCATCATTCCACACACCATTCCAAACATCATTCCACATCTCATTCCACCCATCATTCCACACGTCATTCCACACATCATTCCACAACATTCCTCAACATTCCACACATCAATCCACGCATCAGTCCACACCTCATTCCCACATCATTCCAAACATCATTCCATACCTCATTTCACACATCATTCCTCACCTCATTCCAAACATCATTTCACACATTATTCAATACAGCATTCCACATAACATTCCACACATCATTCCACACATCATTCCACACATCAGTCCACACCTCATTTCACACATTATTCCTCACCTCATTCCACACATCATTCAATACATTTTTCCACACATCATTACACACATCATTCCACACATCATTCCACACATCATTCCAAACATCATTCCACACTTCATTCCACATATCATTCCACATTTCATTCCACACATCATTCCTCACCTCATTCCACACATCATTCCACACATCATTCCACACATCATTCGACACATCATTCCAAACATCATTCCACACTTCATTCCACACATCATTCCACACATCATTCCACACATCATTACACACACCATTCCAAACAACATTCCACACTTCATTACACACATCATTCCTCACATCATTCCACACATCATTCCACACATCATTCCAAACATCATTTCACACATCATTCCTCACCTCATTCCACACACCATTCCACACATCATTCCACACATCATTCCACACATCATTCCAAACATCATTCCACACTTCATTCCACATATCATTACACACAGAATTCCAAACATCATTCCACACAGCATTCAACACATCATTCCACACATCATTGCACACATCATTCCACACATCATTCCAAATATCATTCCACCATCGTTCCACATCTCATTCCGCACGTCATTCCATACATCATTCCACACATCATTCCACACAGCATTCCACACATCATTCCACACATCATTGCACACAACATTCCAAATATCATTTCACGCATCATTCCACATCTCATTCCGCACGTCATTCCATACATCATTCCATACATCATTCCACATATCATTCCACAAGCATTCCATACCGCATTCCACACATCATTCCACACATCATTGCACAACATTCCTCAACATTCCACACATCATTCCACGCATCAGTCCACACCTCATTCCACACATCATTCCAAACATCATTCCATACCTCATTTCACACATCATTCCTCACCTCATTCCAAACATCATTCCACACATTATTCAATGCATCATTCCACATAACATTCCACACATCATTCCACACATCATTCCACACATCAGTCCACACCTCATTTCACACATTATTCCTCACCTCATTCCACACATCATTCCACACATCATTCAATACATTTTTCCACATATCATTCCACACATCATTCCACGGATCATTCCACATTTCATTCCACACATCATTCCACACATCATTCCGCACGTCATTCCATATATCATTCCACACATCATTCTACACAGCATTCCGCACGTCATTCCATACATCATTCCACACATCATTCCACACAGCTTTCCACATATCATTCCACACCTCAATCCACACATCATTCCACACATCATTCCAAACATCATTCCACACTTCATTCCACATAACATTCCACACATCATTCCATACATCATTCCACACATCATTCCAAACATCATTCCACACATCATTGCACACATCATTCCAAACATCAGTCCACACCTCATTCCACACATCATTCCACACCTCAGTCCACTCCTCATTCCACACATCATTCCACACATCATTCCACACATCATTCCACACATCATTCCAAATATCATTCCACACATCATTCCTCACCTCATTCCACACATCATTCCACACATCATTCCACACATCATTCCACACGTCATTCCAAACATCATTCCACACTTCACTCCACACATCATTCTGCACATCATTCCACACATCATTCCACACACCATTCCACACATCATTCCACACTTCATTCCACACATCATTCCACACATCATTCCACACATCATTCCACACGACATTCCAAACATCATTTCACACATCATTCCTCACCTCATTCCACACATCATTCCACACATCATTCCACACATCATTCCACACATCATTCCAAACATCATTCCACACTTCATTCCACATATCATTCCACACAGAATTCCACACATCATTCCACACCGCATTCAACACATCATTCCACAGATCATTGCACACAACATTCCACACAGCATTCCAAATATCATTCCACCATCATTCCACATCTCATTCCGCACGTCATTCCACAAATCATTCCACACAGCATTCCAAATATCATTCCACGCATCATTCCACATCTCATTCCGCACGTCATTCCATACATCACTCCATACATCATTCCACATATCATTCCACAAGCATTCCACACCGCATTCCACACATCAATCCTCACCTCATTCCACACATCATTCAATACATCATTCCACATACCATTCCACACATCATTCCACGCAACATTCCACACATCATTGCACACATCATTCCACACCTCATTCCACACATCATTCAACACATCATTCCACACAACATTCCATACATCATTCCAAACATTATTCCACACTTCATTCCACACATCAGTCCACACATCATTCCACACATCATTCCACACACCATTCCAAACATCATTCCACACTTCATTCCACACATTATTCCACACATCATTCTACACATCATTCCACACATCATTCCAAACATCATTTCACACTTCATTCCACATATCATTACACACAGAATTCCACACATCATTCCACACCGCATTCAACACATCATTCCACACATCATTGCACACATCATTCCACACAGCATTCCAAATATCATTCCACCATCATTCCACATCTCATTCCGCACGTCATTCCATACATCATTCCACACATCATTTCACACAGCATTCCACACATCATTCCACACATCATTGCACACAGCATTCCAAATATCATTCCACGCATCATTCCACATCTCATTCCGCACGTCATTCCATACATCATTCCATACATCATTCCACATATTATTCCACAAGCATTCCATACCGCATTCCACACATCATTCCACACATCATTGCACACATCATTCCGCACGTCATTCCATTCATCATTCCACACATAATTGCACAGAGCATTCCAAATATCATTCCACGCATCATTCCACATCTCATTCCACACATCATTCCACACATCATTCAATACATTTTTCCACATATCATTCGACACATCATTGCACACATCATTCCACAAGCATTCCAGACAGCAATGCACATATCATTCCACACATCAATCCAAATTTCATTCCAAACATCAGTCCACACCTCATTCCACACATCATTCCACACCTCAGTCCACACCTCATTCCACACATCATTCCACACATCATTCCACACATCATTCCACACATCATTCCAAACATCATTCCACACATCATTCCTCACCTCATTCCACACATCATTCCACACATCATTCCACACATCATTCCACACATCATTCCACACATCATTCCAAACATCATTCCACACTTCATTCCACACATCATTCCACACATCATTCTACACATCATTCCACACATCATTCCAAACTTCATTTCACACATCATTCCTCACCTCATTCCACACATCATTCCACACATCATTCCACACTTCATTCCACACATCATTCCACACATCATTCCAAACATCATTCCACACTTCATTCCACATATCATTCCACATTTCATTCCACACATCATTCCTCACCTCATTCCACACATCATTCGACACATCATTCCCAACTTCATTCCACACTTCATTCCACACATCATTCCACACATCATTCCACACATCATTCCACACACCATTCCAAACATCATTCCACACTCCATTCCACACATCATTCCACACATCATTCCACACTTCATTCCACACATCATTCCAAACATCATTTCACACATTATTCCTCACATCATTCCACACACCATTCCACACATCATTCCACACATCATTCCACACATCATTCCAAACATCATTCCACACTTCATTCCACATAACATTTCACACAGAATTCTACACATCATTCCACACGGCATTCAACACATCATTCCACACATCATTGCACACATCATTCCACACAGCATTCCAAATATCATTTCACGCATCATTCCACATCTCATTCCGCACGTCATTCCATACATCATTCCATACATCATTCCACATATCATTCCACAAGCATTCCATACCGCATTCCACACATCTTTCCACCATTATTGCACACATCATTCCACACATCATTCCACACTTCATTCCACATAACATTCCACACAGAATTCTACACATCATTCCACACGGCATTCAACACATCATTCCACACATCATTGCACACATCATTCCACACAGCATTCCAAATAGCATTCCACGCATCATTCCACATCTCATTCCGCACATCATTCCACACATCATTCCGTACGTTATTCCATTCATCATTCCACACACCATTCCAAACATCATTCCACATCTCATTCCACCCATCATTCCACACGTCATTCCACACATCATTCCACAACATTCCTCAACATTCCACACATCATTCCACACATCAGTCCACACCTCATTCCACACATCATTCCAAACATCATTCCATACCACATTTAACACATCATTCCTCACCTCATTCCAAACATCATTCCACACATTATTCAATACATCATTCCACATAACATTCCACACATCATTCCACACGTCATTCCACACATCATTCAATACATTTTTCCACATATCATTCCACACATCATTCCACACATCATTCCACAAGCATTCCAGACAGCATTGCACACATCATTCCACACATCAATCCAAATATCATTCCACACCTCATTCCACATATCATTCCACGGATCATTCCACATCTCATTCCACACATCATTCCACACATCATTCCGCACGTCATTCCATACATCATTCCACACATCATTACACAGCATTCCACACACCATTCCACACAGCATTCCACACATCATTCCACACATCATTCCACACATCATTCCACACAGCATTCCACACATCATTCCACTCATCATTCCACACATCATTCAATACATATTTCCACATATCATTCAACACATCATTCAATACATCATTCCACACAACAGTCCAAATATCATCCACTCCTCATTCCACATATCATTCCACACATCAATCCACACATCATTCCACACATCATTCTACACATCACTCCACACATCATTCCACACATCATTCCAAACATAAGTCCACACCTCATTCCACACATCATCCCACACCTCAGTCCACACCTCATTCCACACATCATTCCACACATCATTCCACACATCATTCCAAACATTATTCCGCACATCATTCCTCACCTCATTCCACACATTATTCCACACATCATTCCACACATCATTCCACACATCATTCCACACATCATTCCACACATCATTCCTCACCTCATTCCACACATCATTCCACACATCATTCCACACATCATTCCACACATCATTCCACACAACATTCCAAACATCATTCCACACTTCATTCCACACATCATTCCGCACATCATTCCACACACCATTCCAAACATCATTCCACACTCCATTCCACACATCATTCCACACATCATTCCACACATCATTCCACACATCATTCCAAACATCATTTCACACATTATTCCTCACATCATTCCACACACCATTCCACACATCATTCCACACATCATTCCACACATCATTCCAAACATCATTCCACACTTAATTCCACATAACATTCCACACAGAATTCTACACATCATTCCACACCGCATTCAACACATCATTCCACACATCATTGCACACATCATTCCACACAGCATTCCAAATATCATTCCACGCATCATTCCACATCTCATTCCGCACGTCATTCCATACATCAATCCATACATCATTCCACATATCATTCCACAAGCATTCCATATCGCATTCCACACATCTTTCCACGCATTATTGCACACATCATTCCACACAGCATTCCAAATATCATTCCACGCATCATTCCACATCTCATTCCGCACATCATTCCACACATCATTCCGTACGTCATTCCATTCATCATTCCACACACCATTCTTAACATCATTCCACATCTCATTCCACCCATCATTCCACACGTCATTCCACACATCATTCCACAACATTCCTCAACATTCCACACATCATTCCACACATCAGTCCACACCTCATTCCACACATCATTACAAACATCATTCCATACCTCATTTCACACATCATTCCTCACCTCATTCCAAACATCATTCCACACATTATTCAATACATCATTCCACATAACATTCCACACATCATTCCACACGTCATTCCACACATCATTCAAAACATTTTTCCACATATCATTCCACACATCATTCCACACATCATTCCACAAGCATTCCAGACAGCATTGCACACATCATTCCACACATCAATCCAAATATCATTCCACACCTCATTCCACATATCATTCCATGGAACATTCCACATCTCATTCCACACATCATTCCACACATCATTCCGCACGTCATTCCGCACGTCATTCCACTCATCATTCCACACATCATTCAATACATATTTCCACATATCATTCAACACATCATTCAATGCATCATTCCACACACAGTCCAAATATCATCCACTCCTCATTCCACATATCATTCCACACAACAATCCACACATCATTCCACACATCATTCCACACATCACTCCACACATCATTCCACACATCATTCCAAACATCAGTCCACACATCATACCTCACATCATTCCACACATCATTTCACACATCATTCCACACATCATTCCACACATCATTCCACACCTCATTCCACACCTCAGTCCACACCTCATTCCACACATCATTCTACACATCATTCCACACATCATTCCACATATCATTCCAAACTTCATTCCGCACATCATTCCTCACCTCATTCCACACGTCATTCCACACATCATTCCACACATCATTCCATACATCAGTCCACACCTCATTCCACACATCATTCCACACATCAGTCCACACCTCATTCCACACATCATTCCACACATCATTCCACACATCATTCCACACATCATTCCATACATCAGTCCACACCTCATTCCACACATCATTCCACACATCATTCCACACATCATTCCACACATCATTCCATACATCAGTCCACATCTCTTTCCACACATCATACCTCACCTCATTCCACACATCATTTCACACATCATTCCACACATCATTCCACACATCATTCCACACCTCATTACACACATCATTCCACACATCATTCCACACATCATTCCACACATCATTCCAAACATCATTCCACACATCATTCCTCACCTCATTCCACACATCATTCCACATATCATTCCACACTTCATTCCACATATCATTCCACATTTCATTCCACTCATCATTCCTCACCTCATTCCACACATCATTCCACACATCATTCGACACATCATTCCAAACATCATTCCATACTTCATTCCAAACATCATTCCGCACATCATTCCACACATCATTCCACACACCATTCCAAACTTCATTCCACACTTCAGTCCACACAGCATTCCACACATCATTCCACACATCATTCCACACATCATTCCAAACATCATTTCACACATCATTCCACACATCATTCCAAACATCATTCCACACTTCATTCCACATATCATTCCACACAGAATTCCACACATCATTCCACACCGCATTCAACACATCATTCCACACATCATTGCACACATCATTCCACACAGCATTCCAAATATCATTCCACGCATCATTCCACATCTCATTCCGCACGTCATTCCATAGATCATTCCATACATCATTCCACATATCATTCCACCAGCATTCCACACCGCATTCCACACATCATTCCTCACCTCATTCCACACATCATTCAATACATCATTCCACATACCATTCCACACATCATTCCACGCAACATTCCACACATCATTGCACACATCATTCCACACCTCATTCCACACATCATTCAACACATCATTCCACACAACATTCCAAATATCATTCATTCCTCATTCCACATATCATTCCACAAGCATTCCACACCGCATTCCACACATCATTCCTCTCCTCATTCCACACATCATTCAATACATCATTCCACATACCATTCCACACATCATTCCACGCAACATTCCACACATCATTGCACACATCATTCCACACCTCATTCCACACATCATTCAACACATCATTCCACACATCATTCCATACATCATTCCACATATCATTCCACAAGCATTCCATACCGCATTCCGCACATCTTTCCACACATTATTGCACACATCATTCCACATAGCATTCCAAATATCATTCCACGCATCATTCCACATCTCATTCCGCACATCATTCCACACATCATTCCGTACGTCATTCCATTCATCATTCCACACACCATTCAAAACATCATTCCACATCTCATTCCACCCATCATTCCACACGTCATTCCACACATCATTCCACAACATTCCTCAACATTCCACACATCATTCCACACATCAGTCCACACCTCATTCCACACATCATTCCAAACATCATTCCATACCTCATTTCACACATCATTCCTCACCTCATTCCACACCTCATTCCACACATCATTCCACACATCATTCCACACATCATTCCACACATTATTCAATACATCATTCCACATAACATTCCACACATCATTCCACACGTCATTCCACACATCATTCAATACATTTTTCCACATATCATTCCACACATCATTCCACACATCATTCCACAAGCATTCCAGACTGCATTGCACGCATCATTCCACACATCAATCCAAATATCATTCCACACCTCATTCCACATATCATTCCACGGATCATTCCACATCTCATTCCACACATCATTCCACACATCATTCGCACGTCATTCCATACCTCATTCCACACATCATTACACAGCATTCCACACATCATTCCACACAGCATTCCACACATCATTCCACACATCATTCCACACATCATTCCACACAGCATTCCACACATCATTCCACTCATCATTCCACACATCTTTCAATACATATTTCCACATATCATTCAACACATCATTCAATGCATCATTCCAGACAACAGTCCAAATGTCATCCACTCCTCATTCCACATATCATTCCACACAACAATCCACACATCAATCCACACATCATTCCACACATCACTCCACACATCATTCCACACATCATTCCAAACATCAGTCCACACCTCATTCCACACATCATTTCACACCTCAGTCCACACTTCATTCCACACATCATTCCACACATCATTCCCCACATCATTCCACACATCATTCCAAACATCATTCCGCACATCATTCCTCACCTCATTCCACACATCATTCCACACATCATTCCATACATCAGTCCACACCTCATTCCACACATCATTCCACACATCAGTCCACACCTCATTCCACACATCATTCCACACATCATTCCTCACATCATTCCACACATCATTCCATACATCAGTCCACACCTCATTCCACACATCATACCTCACCTCATTCCACACATCATTTCACACGTCATTCCACACATCATTCCACACATCATTCCACACCTCATTCCACACCTCAATCCACACCTCATTCCACACATCATTCTACACATCATTCCACACATCATTCCACACATCATTCCAAACTTCATTCCGCACATCATTCCTCACCTCATTCCACACATCATTCCACACATCATTCCACACATCATTCCATACATCATTCCACACATCATTCCACACATCATTCCATACATCAGTCCACACCTCATTCCACACATCATTCCACACATCAGTCCACACCTCATTCCGCACATCATTCAACACATCATTCCACACAACATTCCAAATATCATCCATTCCTCATTCCACATATCATTCCACACATCATTCCTCACCTCTTTCCACACATCATTCCACACATCATTCCACACATCATTTCACACATCAGTCCACACCTCATTCCACACATCATTCCACACATCAGTCCACACCTCATTCCACACATCATTCCACACATCATTCCACATCTCATTCCGCACGTCATTCCATTCACCATTCCACACAGCATTCCAAATATCATTCCACGCATCATTCCACATCTCATTCCGCACGTCATTCCATACATCATTCCATACATCATTCCACATATCATTCCACCAGCATTCCACACCGCATTCCATACATCATTCCTCACCTCATTCCACACATTATTCAATACATCATTCCACATACCATTCCACACATCATTCCATGCAACATTCCACACATCATTGCACACATCATTCCACACCTCATTCCACACATCATTCAACACATCATTCCACACAACATTCCAAATATCATCCATTCCTCATTCCACATATCATTCCACAAGCATTCCACACCGCATTCCACACATCATTCCTCACCTCATTCCACACATCATTCAATACATCATTCCACATACCATTCCACACATCATTCCACGCAACATTCCACACATCATTGCACACATCATTCCACACCTCATTCCACACATCATTCAACACATCATTCCACACAGCATTCCAAATATCATCCATTCCTCATTCCACATATCATTCCACACATCATTCCTCACATCATTCCAAACTTCATTCCACACTTCATTCCACATAACATTCCACACAGAATTCTACACATCATTTCACACCGCATTCAACACATCATTCCACACATCATTGCACACATCATTCCACACAGCATTCCAAATATCATTCCACGCATCATTCCACATCTCATTCCGCACGTCATTCCACACATCATTCCATACATCATTCCACATATCATTCCACAAGCATTCCATACCGCATTCCGCACATCTTTCCACACATAATTGCACACATCGTTCCACACAGCATTCCAAATATCATTCCACGCATCATTCCACATCTCATTCCGCACATCATTCCACACATCATTCCGTACGTCATTCCATTCATCATTCCACACACCATTCTAAACATCATTCCACATCTCATTCCACCCATCATTCCACACATCATTCCACACATCATTCCACAACATTCCTCAACATTCCACACATCATTCCACACATCAGTCCACACCTCATTCCACACATCATTCCAAACATCATTCCATACCTCATTTCACACATCATTCCTCACCTCATTCCACACCTCATTCCACACATCATTCCACACATCATTCCACACATCATTCCACACATTATTCAATACATCATTCCACATAACATTCCACACATCATTCCACACGTCATTCCACACATCATTCAATACATTTTTCCACACATCATTCCACACATCATTCCAAACATCATTCCGCACATCATTCCTCACCTCATTCCACACATCATTCCACACATCATTCCACACATCATTCCACACATCATTCCACACATCATTCCATACATCAGTCCACACCTCATTCCACACATCATTCCACACATCAGTCCACACCTCATTCCACACATCATTCCACACATCATTCCACACATCATTCCACACATCATTCCATACATCAGTCCACACCTCATTCCACACATCATACCTCACCTCATTCCACACATCCTTTCACACATCATTCCACACATCATTCCACACATCATTCCACACCTCATTCCACACCTCAGTCCACACCTCATTCCACACATCATTCTACACATCATTCCACACATCATTCCACACATCATTCCAAACTTCATTCCGCACATCATTCCTCACCTCATTCCACACATCATTCCACACATCATTCCACACATCATTCCACACATCATTCCACACATCATTCCATACTTCAGTCCACACCTCATTCCACACATCATTCCACACATCAGTCCACACCTCATTCCACACATCATTCCACACATCATTCCACACATCATTCCACACATCATTCCATACATCAGTCCACACCTCATTCCACACATCATTCCACACATCATTTCACACATCATTCCACACATCATTCCATACATCAGTCCACATCTCTTTCCACACATCATACCTCACCTCATTCCACACATCATTTCACACATCATTCCACACATCATTCCACACATCATTCCACACCTCATTCCACACATCATTCCACACATCATTCCACACATCATTCCACACATCATTCCAAACATCATTCCACACATCATTCCTCACCTCATTCCACACATCATTCCACATATCATTCCACACTTCATTCCACATATCATTCCACATTTCATTCCACTCATCATTCCTCACCTCATTCCACACATCATTCCACACATCATTCGACACATCATTCCATACATCATTCCGCACATCATTCCACACATCATTCCACACACCATTCCAAACATCATTCCACACATCATTCCACACACCATTCCAAACATCATTCCACACTTCAGTCCACACATCATTCCACACATCATTCCACACATCATTCCACACATCATTCCAAACATCATTTCACACATCATTCCACACATCATTCCAAACATCATTCCACACTTCATTCCACATATCATTCCACACAGAATTCCACACATCATTCCACACCGCATTCAACACATCATTCGACACATCATTGCACACATCATTCCACACAGCATTCCAAATATCATTCCACGCATCATTCCACATCTCATTCCGCACGTCATTCCATACATCATTCCATACATCATTCCACATATCATTCCACCAGCATTCCACACTGCATTCCACACATCATTCCTCACCTCATTCCACACATCATTCAATACATCATTCCACATACCATTCCACACATCATTCCACGCAACATTCCACACATCATTGCACACATCATTCCACACCTCATTCCACACATCATTCAACACATCATTCCACACAACATTCCAAATATCATCCATTCCTCATTCCACATATCATTCCACAAGCATTCCACACCGCATTCCACACATCATTCCTCACCTCATTCCACACATCATTCAATACATCATTCCACATACCATTCCACACATCATTCCACGCAACATTCCACACATCATTGCACACATCATTCCACACCTCATTCCACACATCATTCAACACATCATTCCACACAATATTCCAAATATCATCCATTCCTCATTCCACATATCATTCCACACATCATTCCTCACCTCATTCCACACATCATTCCACACATCATTCCACACAACATTTCACACATCAGTCCACACCTCATTCCACACATCATTCCACACATCAGTCCACACCTCATTCCACACATCATCCCACACATCATTCCACACATCATTCCAAACATCATTCCACACTTCATTCCACATATCATTCCACATTTCATTCCACACGTCATTCCTCACTTCATTCCACACATCATTCCACACATCATTCCACACGTCATTCGACACATCATTCCAAACATCATTCCACACTTCATTCCACACATCATTCCACACATCATTCCACACATCATTCCACACACCATTCCAAACATCATTCCACAATTCATTCCACAAATCATTCCACACATCATTCCACACATCATTCCACACATCATTCCAATCATCATTTCACACATCATTCCTCAACTCATTCCACACATCATTCCACACATCATTCCAAACATCATTCCACACTTCATTCCACATATCATTCCACACAGAATTCTACACATCATTCCACACCGCATTCAACACATCATTCCACACATCATTGCACACATCATTCCACACAGCATTCCAAATATCATTCCACCATCATTCCACATCTCATTCCGCACGTCATTCCATACCTCATTCCACACATCATTCCACACAGCATTCCACACATCATTCCACACATCATTGCACACAGCATTCCAAATATCATTCCACGCATCATTCCACATATCATTCCACAAGCATTCCATACCGCATTCCACACATCATTCCACACATCATTGCACACATCATTCCAAACAGCATTCCAAATATCATTCCAAGCATCATTCCACATCTCATTCCGCACAATCATTCCACAACATTTCACACATCATTCCACACATCAATCCACACATCATTCCACGCATCATTCCACATCTCATTCCACACATCATTCCACACATCATTCCACACCTCATTCCACACGTCATTCGACACATCATTCCACACATCATTCCACACAGCATTCCAAATATCATTCCACACCTCATTCCACACATCATTACACACGTAATTCCATGCGTCATTCCACACAGTATTACACACATCATTCTTCACATCAATTCACACCTCATTCCACACCTCATTCCACACATCATTCCACACGTAATTCCACGCGTCATTCCACACAGCATTACACACATCATTCTTCACATCAATTCACACCACATTCCACACCTCATTCCACACCTCATTCCACACCTCATTCCACACAGCACTCCACACATCATTTCACACATCATTCCTAACATCATTCCATACATCATTCCACAAATCATTCCACACGTCATTTAAACACCTCATTCCATTCATCATTCCACGCATCATTTCACACCTCATTCCACAACTCATTCAACACATCATTCCATACATCATTCCACACATTATTCCACACATCATTCCACACATTATTCCAAACATCATTCCACACCTCATTCCACATATCATTCCACGCATCATTCCACACATCATTCCACACATCATTCCAAATATCATTCCACATATCATTCAACACATCAGTCCATCCCTCATTCGACACCTCATTCCACAACTCATTCCACACATCATTGCATACATCATTGCACATATCATTCCACACATTATTCCACACACCATTCCACACCTCATTCCACGAATCATTCCACAACATTCAACACATAATTCCACACATCAATCCACACTTCATTCCATCCCTCATTCCACACCTCATTGAAAACCTCATTCCACACATCATTCCGCACATCATTCCACACCCCATTCCTCACCTCATTCCACAAATCATTCCACAGCATTCAACAAATCATTCCACACATCAATCCACACATCATTCCATCCCTCATTCCACACGTCATTGAACAACTGATTCCACACATCATGCCACACATCATTCCACACATCATTCCACACATCATTCCACACATCATTCCTCACATCAGTCCATACGTCATTCCATCCCTCATACCACACCTCATTGAAAACCTCATTCCACACATCATTCCGCACATCATTCCACACCCCATTCCACACCTCATTCCACAAATCATTCCACAACATTCAACAAATCATTCCACACATCAATCCACACATCATTCCATCCCACATTCCACACGTCATTGAACAACTCATTCCACACGTCATGCCACACATCATTCCACACATCATTCCACACATCATTCCACACATCATTCCTCACATCAGTCCATACCTCATTTCACACTTCATTCCGCACCTCATTCCACACCTCATTCCACACATAATTCCACACATCATTCCACACATCATTCCATACATCATTCCAATCATCATTCAACATCACATTCCACATAACATTCCACGCATCATTCCACACATCATTCCAAACATCATTCCACAAGTCATTCCATACATCATTCCAGATGTCATTCGACACATCATTCCACGCATCTTTCCACACTTCATTCCACACATCATTCTTCACCTCATTCCACACATCATTCAATACATCATTCCACATACCATTTCACACATCATTCCACACATCATTCCACACATCATTCCACACATTATTCAATACATCATTCCACATAACATTCCACACATCATTCCACACGTCATTCCACACATCATTCAATACATTTTTCCACACATCATTCCACACATCATTCCAAACATCATTCCGCACATCATTCCTCACCTCATTCCACACATCATTCCACACATCATTCCACATATCATTCCACACATCATTCCACACATCATTCCATACATCAGTCCACACCTCATTCCACACATCATTCCACACATCAGTCCACACCTCATTCCACACATCATTCCACACATCATTCCACACATCATTCCACACATCATTCCATACATCAGTCCACACTTCATTCCACACATCATACCTCACCTCATTCCACACATCCTTTCACACATCATTCCACACATCATTCCACACATCATTCCACACCTCATTCCACACCTCAGTCCACACCTCATTCCACACATCATTCTACACATCATTCCACACATCATTCCACACATCATTCCAAACTTCATTCCGCACATCATTCCTCACCTCATTCCACACATCATTCCACACATCATTCCACACATCATTCCACACATCATTCCACACATCATTCCATACATCAGTCCACACCTCATTCCACACATCATTCCACACATCAGTCCACACCTCATTCCACACATCATTCCACACATCATTCCACACATCATTCCACACATCATTCCATACATCAGTCCACACCTCATTCCACACATCATTCCACACATCATTTCACACATCATTCCACACATCATTCCATACATCAGTCCACATCTCTTTCCACACATCATACCTCACCTCATTCCACACATCATTCCACACATCATTCCACACATCATTCCACACATCATTCCAAACATCATTCCACACATCATTCCTCACCTCATTCCACACATCATTCCACATATCATTCCACACTTCATTCCACATATCATTCCACATTTCATTCCACTCATCATTCCTCACCTCATTCCACACATCATTCCACACATCATTCGACACATCATTCCATACATCATTCCGCACATCATTCCACACATCATTCCACACACCATTCCAAACATCATTCCACACTTCAGTCCACACATCATTCCACACATCATTCCACACATCATTCCACACATCATTCCAAACATCATTTCACACATCATTCCACACATCATTCCAAACATCATTCCACACTTCATTCCACATATCATTCCACACAGAATTCCACACATCATTCCACACCGCATTCAACACATCATTCCACACATCATTGCACACATCATTCCACACAGCATTCCAAATATCATTCCACGCATCATTCCACATCTCATTCCGCACGTCATTCCATACATCATTCCATACATCATTCCACATATCATTCCACCAGCATTCCACACTGCATTCCACACATCATTCCTCACCTCATTCTACACATCATTCAATACATCATTCCACATACCATTCCACACATCATTCGACGCAACATTCCACACATCATTGCACACATCATTCCACACCTCATTCCACACATCATTCAACACATCATTCCACACAACATTCCAAATATCATCCATTCCTCATTCCACATATCATTCCACAAGCATTCCACACCGCATTCCACACATCATTCCTCACCTCATTCCACACATCATTCAATACATCATTCCACATACCATTCCACACATCATTCCACGCAACATTCCACACATCATTGCACACATCATTCCACACCTCATTCCACACATCATTCAACACATCATTCCACACAATATTCCAAATATCATCCATTCCTCATTCCACATATCATTCCACACATCATTCCTCACCTCATTCCACACATCATTCCACACATCATTCCACACAACATTTCACACATCAGTTCACACCTCATTCCACACATCATTCCACACATCAGTCCACACCTCATTCCACACATCATCCCACACATCATTCCACACATCATTCCAAACATCATTCCACACTTCATTCCACATATCATTCCACATTTCATTCCACACGTCATTCCTCACTTCATTCCACACATCATTCCACACATCATTCCACACGTCATTCGACACATCATTCCAAACATCATTCCACACTTCATTCCACACATCATTCCACACATCATTCCACACATCATTCCACACACCATTCCAAACATCATTCCACAATTCATTCCACAAATCATTCCACACATCATTCCACACATCATTCCACACATCATTCCAATCATCATTTCACACATCATTCCTCAACTCATTCCACACATCATTCCACACATCATTCCAAACATCATTCCACACTTCATTCCACATATCATTCCACACAGAATTCTACACATCATTCCACACCGCATTCAACACATCATTCCACACATCATTGCACACATCATTCCACACAGCATTCCAAATATCATTCCACCATCATTCCACATCTCATTCCGCACGTCATTCCATACCTCATTCCACACATCATTCCACACAGCATTCCACACATCATTCCACACATCATTGCACACACCATTCCAAATATCATTCCACGCATCATTCCACATATCATTCCACAAGCATTCCATACCGCATTCCACACATCATTCCACACATCATTGCACACATCATTCCAAACAGCATTCCAAATATCATTCCAAGCATCATTCCACATCTCATTCCGCACAATCATTCCACAACATTTCACACATCATTCCACACATCAATCCACACATCATTCCACGCATCATTCCACATCTCATTCCACACATCATTCCACACATCATTCCACACCTCATTCCACACGTCATTCGACACATCATTCCACACATCATTCCACACAGCATTCCAAATATCATTCCACACCTCATTCCACACATCATTACACACGTAATTCCATGCGTCATTCCACACAGTATTACACACATCATTCTTCACATCAATTCACACCTCATTCCACACCTCATTCCACACATCATTCCACACGTAATTCCACGCGTCATTCCACACAGCATTACACACATCATTCTTCACATCAATTCACACCTCATACCACACCTCATTTCACACCTCATTCCACACCTCATTCCACACAGCATTCCACACATCATTTCACACATCATTCCTAACATCATTCCATACATCATTCCACAAATCATTCCACACGTCATTTAAACACCTCATTCCATTCATCATTCCACGCATCATTTCACACCTCATTCCACAACTCATTCAACACATCATTCCACACATCATTCCACACATTATTCCACACATCATTCCACACATTATTCCAAACATCATTCCACACCTCATTCCACATATCATTCCACGCATCATTCCACACATCATTCCACACATCATTCCAAATATCATTCCACATATCATTCAACACATCAGTCCATCCCTCATTCGACACCTCATTCCACACCTCATTCCACACATCATTGCATACATCATTGCACATATCATTCCACACATTATTCCACACACCATTCCACACCTCATTCCACGTATCATTCCACAACATTCAACACATAATTCCACACATCAATCCACACTTCATTCCATCCCTCATTCCACACCTCATTGAAAACCTCATTCCACACATCATTCCGCACATCATTCCACACCCCATTCCTCACCTCATTCCACAAATCATTCCACAACATTCAACAAATCATTCCAAACATCAATCCACACATCATTCCATCCCTCATTCCACACGTCATTGAACAACTGATTCCACACATCATGCCACACATCATTCCACACATCATTCCACACATCATTCCACACATCATTCCTCACATCAGTCCATAGGTCATTCCATCCCTCATACCACACCTCATTGAAAACCTCATTCCACACATCATTCCGCACATCATTCCACACCCCATTCCACACCTCATTCCACAAATCATTCCACAACATTCAACAAATCATTCCACACATCAATCCACACATCATTCCATCCCACATTCCACACGTCATTGAACAACTCATTCCACACGTCATGCCACACATCATTCCACACATCATTCCACACATCA
This sequence comes from Pristiophorus japonicus, assembly GCF_044704955.1. NCBI lineage: Eukaryota > Metazoa > Chordata > Chondrichthyes > Pristiophoridae > Pristiophorus > Pristiophorus japonicus. The sequence goes on along the minus strand of NC_092001.1, from coordinate 21,040,612 downwards.
TTCCACACATCATTCCTCACATCAGTCCATACCTCATTTCACACTTCATTCCGCACCTCATTCCACACCTCATTCCACACATAATTCCACACATCATTCCACACATCATTCCATACATCATTCCAATCATCATTCAACATCACATTCCACATAACATTCCACGCATCATTCCACACATCATTCCAAACATCATTCCACAAGTCATTCCATACATCATTCCAGATGTCATTCGACACATCATTCCACGCATCTTTCCACACTTCATTCCACACATCATTCTTCACCTCATTCCACACATCATTCAATACATCATTCCACTTACCATTTCACACATCATTCCACACATCATTCCACACAACATTCCACACATCATTGCACACCTCATTCCGCACATCAATCAACACATCCTTCCACACAACATTCCACACAACATTCCATATATCATCCACTCCTCATTCTACATATCATTCCACACATCATTCCACATCTCATTCCATACCTCATTTCACACTTCATTCCGCACCTCATTCCACACCTCATTCCACACATAATTCCACACATCATTCCACACATCATTCCATACATCATTCCAATCATCATTCAACATCACATTCCACATAACATTCAACGCATCATTCCACACATCATTCCAAACATCATTCCACAAGTCATTCCATACATCATTCCAGATGTCATTCCACACATCATTCTTCACCTCATTCCACACATCATTCAATACATCATTCCACATACCATTTCACACATCATTCCACACATCATTCCACACAACATTCCACACATCATTGCACACCTCATTCCACACATTAATCAACACATCCTTCCACACAACATTCCACACAACATTCCATATATCATCCACTCCTCATTCTACATATCATTCCACACATCAGTCCATACCTCATTCCTCACCTCATTCCACACATCATTCCACACATCATTCCACACATCAGTCCACATCACATTCCACACCATTCCGCACCATATTCCACGCATCATTCAACACATCATTCCAAACATCATTACATCCATCATTCCGCACCTCATTCCACACCTCATTCCACACCTCAATCCACACCTCATTCCACAACTCATTCCACCCATCATTCCACACATCATTCCACACATCATTCCACACATCATTCCACACATCATTCCACACCTCATTCCACACATCATTCCATTCATCATTCCAAACATCATTCCACACTTCATTCCACACATCAGTCCATCCCTCATTCTACACCTCATTCCACACCTCAATCCACACATCATTGCATACATCATTGCACATATCATTCCACACATTATTCCACACACCATTCCACACCTCATTCCACGAAACATTCCACAACATTCAACACATAATTCCACACATCAATCCACACTTCATTCCATCCCACATTCCACACCTCATTGAAAACCTCATTCCACACATAATTCCGCACATCATTCCACACCCCATTCCACACCTCATTCCACAAATCATTCCACAACATTCAACAAATCATTCCACACATCAATCCACACATCATTCCATCCCTCATTCCACACGTCATTGAACAACTCATTCCACACATCATGCCACACATCATTCCACACATCATTCCACACATCATTCCACACATCATTCCTCACATCAGTCCATACCTCATTCCATCCCTCATTCCACACCTCATTGAAAACCTCATTCCTCACATCATTCCGCACATCATTCAACACCCCATTCCACACCTCATTCCACAAATCATTCCACAACATTCAAGAAATCATTTCACACATCAATCCACACATCATTCCATCCCTCATTCCACACGTCATTGAACAACTCATTCCACGCGTCATGCCACACATCATTGCACACATCATTCCACACATCATTCCTCACATCAGTCCATACCTCATTCCACACCTCATTCCGCACCTCATTCCACACCTCATTCCACACATAATTCCACACATCATTCCACACATCATTCATACATCATTCCAATCATCATTCAACATCACATTCCACATAACATTCTACGCATCATTCCACACATCATTCCAAACATCATTCCACACGTCATTCCATACATCATTCCAGATGTCATTCGACACATCATTCCACGCATCTTTCCACACTTCATTCCACACATCATTACTCACCTCATTCCACACATCATTCAATACATAATTCCACATACCATTTCACACATCATTCCACACATCATTCCACACAACATTCCACACATCATTGCACACCTCATTCCACACATAATTCAAAACATCATTCCACACAACATTCCAAATATCATCCACTCCTCATTCCACATATCATTCCAAGCCTCATTCCACATCTCATTCCACACAGCATTTCACACATCATTCCACACATCAGTCCACACATCATTCCACACCTCATTCCACATATCATTCCACACCTCATTCCACACATCATTCCACACATCATTCCTCAGCTCATTCCACACCTCATTCCACACCTCATTCCACACATCATTCCACATATCAATCCACAACATTCCACAACTATCCACACATCATTCCACAAATCAGTCCATACCTCATTCCTCACCTCATTCCACACATCATTCAACACATCATTCCAAACATCATTCCACATCACATTCCACACCATTCCGCACCATATTCCACGCATCATTCAACACATCATTCCAAACATCATTACATGCATCATTCCGCACCTCATTGCACACCTCATTCCACACCTCAATCCAAACCTCATTCCACAACTCATTCCACCCATCATTCCACACATCATTCCACACATCATTCCACACATCATTCCACACATTATTCCACACCTCATTCCACACATCATTCCAATCATCATTCCAAACATCATTCCACACTTCATTCCACACATCATTACACACCTCATTCCACATATCATTCCACACATCGTTCCACACATCATTCAACAAGCATTCCACGCAGCATTGCACACATCATTCCACACATCATTCCACAACGCATTCCACTCATCAATTCCACACATCATTGCACATATCATTCCACACAGCATTCCAAATATCATTCCACACCTCATTCCAATATCATTCCACACAATATTCCACACATCATTCCGCACGTTATTCCATACATCATTCCACACATCATTCCACACAGCATTCCACACATCATTCCACACAGCATTCCACACATCATTGCACACAACATTGTACTTCATTCCACACCTCATTCCACACATCATTCCACATCTCTTTCCACACATATTTCCACACCTCATTCCACACATCATTCCACACATCATTCCACACATCTTTGACACATCATTCCATACCTCATTCCAGAGATCATTCCATAAAATTCCACACATCATTACACACATCAATCCACACATCATTCCACACAGCATTCCACACATTTTTCCAAACATCATGCCACACATCATTACACACATCATTCCACACATCATTCCAGATTTCATTCGACACATCATTCCACACATCATTCAATCCATCATTCCACACATCATTCCACACATCATCTCAAACATCATTCCACACATCATTCCACAAATCATTCAATTCACCATTCCACATATCATTCCACGCATCATTCCACACATCATTCCACACATCATTCCACACATCATTCCACAACATTCCACAACATTCCACACGTCATTGCACGCATCATTCCACACATCAGTCCATACCTGATTCCAAACATCATTCCACACCTCATTTCATACATTATACCACACATCATTCCATACATCATTCCACACATCATTCCAAACATCACTCCAATCATCATTCCACACCTCATTCCACATAACATTCCACACATCATTCCTCACCTCATTCCACACCTCATTCCACACATCATTCCGCACATCATTCCACACGGCATTCCACACATCATTCCACACATCATTCCGCACCGCATTCCAAACATCATTCCACACATCATTGCACACACCATTCCACACCTCATTCCAAACCTCATTCCACATATCATTCCACACAGCATTCCACACATCATTCTACACAACATTCCAAATATCATCCAATCCTCATTCCTCATATCATTACACGCATCATTCCACATCTCATTCCACACTTCATTCCACACATCATTCCACACCTCATTCCACACGTCATTCCACACATCATTCCACACATCATTCCACACAGCATTCCAAATTTCATTCCACACCTCATTCCACACCTCATTCAACACATCATTCCACACGTAATTCCACGCGTCATTCCACACAGCATTCCACACATCATTCCATAACATTCCACACATCATTCCACACGTTATTCCACACATCATTGACACATCATTCCACACATCATTCGACACATCATTCCACACCTCATTCCACACATCATTCCACAACATTCGACAAATCATTCCACACATCATTCCACACATCATTCCACACATCAATCCACACATCATTCCAGACATTAGACCACACATCATTCCACACATCATTCCACATATCATTCCACAAATCATTCCACACATCATTCCAAACATCATTCCACACATCATTCCACACATCATTCCAGAAATTATTAGACGCATCATTGCACACATCATTCCAAACTTCATTCCACACATCATTCCTCACCTCATTCCACGCATCATTCCACACATCATTCAATATATCATTCCACATATCATTCCGCACATCATTCCACACATCTTTCCACACATAATTCCACACCTCATTACACACCTCATTCCACACATCATTCCACACATCATTCCACACGTAATTCCACGCGTCATTCCACACAGCATTACACATACCATTCTTCACATCAATTCACATCACATTACACACCTCATTTCACACCTCATTCCACACATCATTCCACAAATCATTGCACACTCCATTCCAAATATCATTCCACACATCATTCCACAAATCATTCCACACGTCATTTAAACACCTCATTCCACTCATCATTCCACGCATCATTCCACACCTCATTCCACAACTCATTCCACACATAATTCCACACATCACTCCACACATTATTCCAAACATCATTCCACAGATCATTCCACATATCATTCCACACATCATTCGACACTTCATACCATCCATCATTCCACACCTCATTCCACATCTCATTCCACACATCATTGCGTACATCATTGCAAATATCATTCCACACGTCATTCCACACAACATTCCACACCTCATTCCACATATCATTCCACGCATCAATCCACACATCATTCCATACATCATACCAAACATCATTCCACACCTCATTCCACATCTCATTCCACACCTCATTCACCCAACATTCCACATATCATTCCACACATCATTCCACAACATTCCACAACATTCCACTCATCAGTTCACAAATCATTCCACTGATCAGTCCATACCTCATTACAAACGACATTCTGCACCTCATTCCACACAACATTCCACACATCATTCCACACATCATTCCACACATCATTTCAAACATCACTCCAAACATCATTCCCCACCTCATTCCACATAACATTCCACACATCATTCCTCACCTCATTCCACACATCATTCCAAACATCATTCCAAACATCATTCCACACCGCATTCCACATAACATTCTACAAATCATTCCACACTTCATTTCACACATGATTGCTCACCTCATTCCACACATCATTCCACACATCATTCAGCACATCATTCAATAATTCATTCCACATATCATTCCACACATCATTCTACACATCATTCCACACATCATTCCACACGGCATTCCACACATCATTCAATACATCATTCAATAATTCATTCCACATATCATTCCACACATCATTCCACACATCATTCCACACATCATTCCACACGGCATTCCACACATCATTCCACACATCATTCCACACAGGATTCCACACATCATTCCACACAGCAATCCACACATCATTGCACACAACATCCCACACATCATTCCACACATCATTCCGCCCGTCATTCCATACATCATTCCACACATCATTCCACACAGCATTCCACACATCATTCCACACAGCATTCCATCACATCATTGCACACAACATTCCACACATCATTCCACACCTCATTCCACACATCATTCCACAACTCATTCCACACATCATTCCACACATCTTTCCACACATCATTCCAAACCTCATTCAACAAATCATTCCACACATCATTCCACACATAATTCCACAAATCATTGACACATCATTCCACACCTCATTCAACACATCATTCCATAACATTCCACACATCATTACACACATCAATCCACACATCATTCCACACATCATTCCACACATCATTCCAAACATCATTCCACACATCATTCCACACATTATTCCACACATCATTCCACAAATCATTCCACACATCATTTCACACATCTTTGACACACCATTCCATACCTCATTCCACACATCATTCCATAAAATTCCACACATCATTACAAACATCAATCCACACATCATACCTCACATCATTCCACACATCATTCCAAACATCATTCCACACATCATTCCACACATCATTCCACACATCATTCCAGATTTCATTCGACACATATTCCACACATCATCCAATACATCATTCCACACATCATTTCACACATCATTCCAAACATCATTCCACACATCATTCCACAAATCATTCAATACATCATTCCACATATCATTCCACACATCATTCCACACATCAATCCACACAACATGCCACACATCAATCCACACATCATTACAAACATCATTCCACACCTCATTCCACACCTCGTTACATAAATCATTCCACACATCATTCAATACATCATTCCACACATCATTCCACACATCATTCAACGCATCATTCCACATCTCATTCCGCACATCATTCCACACATCATTCCACACCTCATTCCACACCTCGTTCCACACATCATTCCACACATCTTTCCACACAACATTCCACACATCATTCCACACATCCTTTCAAACTTCATTCCGCACATCATTCCACACTGCATTCCATACACCATTCCACATTTCAATCCACTCGTCATTTCATACATCATTCCACACATCATTCCGCACATCATTCCACACATCATTCTACACATCATTCCACACATCATTCCAAACATCATTACACAACTCATTCCACACCTCATTCCACAAATCATTCCACATATCATTTCACACATCATTCCACACATCATTCCAAACATCATTCCACACCTCATTCCACATAACATTCCACGCATCATTCCATACATCATTCCACACATCATTCCAAATATCATTCCACACATCATTCCACACTTCATTCCATACATCATTCCTCACATCATTCGACATATCAGTCCACACATCATTCAACACCTCATTCCACATATCATTCCATACCTCATTCCACACCTCATTCCACACTTCATTCCACACATCATTCCACACATCATTCCACACATCAGACAACACATCATTCCAAACAACATTCCACATAACATTCCACGCATCATTCCACACATCTTTCCATACTTTATTCCACACATCATTCCTCACCTCATTCCACACATCATTCCACACCATATTCCACGCAACATTCCACACATCATTCCAAACACCATTACTTACATCATTCCACACATCATTCCACACAGCATTCCAAACATCATTGCACACATCATTCCACACCTCATTCCACACCTCATTCCACACCTCATTCCACACTTCATTCCAAATATCATTTAACGAGTCATTCCACACATCATTCCACACATCATTCCACACATCATTCCAAACATCATTCCAAACATCATTACATCCATCATTCCACACCTCATTCCACACCTCATTCCACCAATCATTCCACACATCATTCCACACATCATTCCACAACATTCCTCAACATTCCACACATCATTCCACACATCATTCCACACATCAGTCCATACCTCATTCCACACCTCATTCCAAATATCATTCCAAACATCATTCCACACGTCATTCCACACATTATTCCACACATCATTCCACACATCATTCCGCACATCATTCCACACATCATTGGCACATCATTCCATACCTCATTCCACACATCATTCCATAACATTCCACTCATCATTCCACACATCTTTCCATACTTTATTCCAAACATCATTCCTCACCTCATTCCACACATCATTCCACACATCATTCCAAACATCATTCCACACATCATTCCACACCATATTCCACGCGTCATTCCACACATCATTCCACACATCATTCCACACATCATTCCAAACATCATTCCAAACATCATTACATCCATCATTCCACACCTCATTCCACACCTCATTCCACACATCATTCCACACATCGTTCCACACATCATTCCACAACATTCCACAACATTCCACACATCATTCCACACATCATTCCGCACATCAGTCCATACCTCATTCCACACCTCATTCCAAACATCATTCCAAACATCATTCCACACAACATTCCACACATTATTCCACACATCATTCCACACATCATTCCACACATCATTCCAAACATCATTCCACACATCATTCCACAGATTATTCCACACATCATTCCACACATCATTCCGCACATCATTCCACACATCATTGACACATCATTCCACACATCATTCCACACATCATTCCACACATTAGTCCACACATCATTCCTCACATCATTCCACATATCATTCCACACATCATTCCAAACATCAGTCCACACATCATTCCAAACATCAATCCAGATATTATTCGACACATCATTACACACATCATTACATACTTCATTCCACACATCATTCCACACATCATTCCACACATCATTCCACACATCATTCCACACCGCATTCCACACATCATTCCACACATCAGTGCACACATCATTCCATTCAGCATTCCAAATATCATTCCACACCTCATTCCACATATCATTCCACGCATCATTCCACATCTCATTCCACACATCATTCCACACATCATTCCACACCACATTCCACACATCATTCCGAACGTCATTCCATACATCATTCCACACATCATTCCACACAGCATTCCACACATCATTGCACACAACATTCCACACATCATTCCATACCACATTCCACACATCATTCCACATATCATTCCACGCACCATTCCACATCTCATTCCACACATCGTTCCACACATCATTCCACACAGCATTCCACACATCATTCCACACCTCATTACAAAAATCAAACCACAACATTCCACACATCATTTCACACATCATTCCACACATTAGTCCATACCTCATTCCAAACCTCATTCCACACATCATTTCATACATCATTCCACTCATCATTCCAAACATCATTCCACACCTCCTTCCACATAACATTCTACGCATCATTCCACACATCATTCCACACATCATTCCAAATATCATTCCACATATTATTCCACACATCATTCCAGATATCATTCGACACATCATTGCAAACATCATTCCACACTTCATTCCACACATCATTCCTCACATCATTCGACATATCAGTCCACACATCATTCAACACCTCATTCCAAATACCATTCCATACCTCATTCCACACCTCATTCCACACTTCATTCCACACATCATTCCACACAGCATTCCACACATCAGTGCACACATCATTCCAAACATCATTCCGCATAACATTCCACGCATCATTCCACACATCATTCCAAACATCATTCCAAACATCATTCCATACATCATTCCAGATGTCATTCGACACATCATTCCACACATCTTTCCATACTTTATTCCACACATCATTCCTCACCTCATTCCACACATCATTCCACACATCATTCCACACATCATTCCACACATCATTCCAAACATAATTCCACACATCATTCCACACCTTATTCCACGCATCATTCCACACATCATTCCAAACATCATTACATACATCATTCCATACATCATACCACACAGCATTTCACACATCATTGTACACATCATTCTACACCACATTCCACACCTCATTCCACACCTCGTTCCACAACTCATTCCAAATATCATTCCACGCGTCATTCCACACATCATTCCACACATCATTCCACACATCATTCCAAACATCATTCCAAACATCATTACATTCATCATTCCACACCTCATTCCACACATCATTCTACCCATCATTCCACACATCTTTCCATACATCATTCCACAACATTCCTCAACATTCCACACATCATTTCACACATCATTCCACACATCAGTCCATACCTCATTCCACACCTCATTCCAAACATCATTCCAAACATCATTCCACACATCATTCCACACATTATTCCACCCATCATTCCACACATCATTCCTCACATCATTCCACACATCATTGACACATCATTCCAAACCTCATTCCACACATCATTCCATAACATTCCACTCATCATTCCACACATCATTCCACACATCATTCCACACATCAGTCCACACATCATTCCGCACATCATTCCAGATATTATTCGACTCATACATCATTGCACACATCATTACATACTTCATTCCACACATCATTCCTCACCTCATTCCACTCATCATTCATAACATCATTCAATACATCATTCCACATATCATTCCACACATCATTCCACACATCATTCCACACATAATTCTACACAGCATTCCACACATCATTGCACACATCATTCCACACCTCATTCCACACCTCATTCCACACATCATTCCACTCAGCATTCCACACATCATTCCATACAACATTCCAAATATCATCCAATCCTCATTCCTCATATCATTCCACGCATCATTCCACATCTCATTCCACAACTCATTCAACACATCATTCCACACATCATTCCACACATCATTCCAAACATCATTACATACATAATTCCACACATCATTCCACACAGCATTTCACACATCATTGCACACATGATTCCACACCTCATTCGACACCTCATTCCAAATATCATTCTACGCGTTATTCCACACATCATTCCACACATCATTCCACACATCATTCCACACATCATTCCAAACAACATTCCAAACATCATTACATCCATCATTCCACACCCCATTCCACACCTCATTCCACCCATCATTCCACACATCATTCCACACATCATTCCACAACATTCCTCAACATTCCACACATCATTCCACACATCATTCCACACATCAGTCCATACCTCATTCCACACCTCATTCCACACATCATTCCAAACATCATTACACACCTCATTCCACATAACATTCCACATAACATTCCACACATCATTCCACAAGCATTCCACACATCATTGCACACATCATTCCACACATCATTCCACACAGCATTCCACACATCATTCCACACATCATTGCAAACATCATTTCACACAGCATTCCAAATATCATTCCACACCTCATTCGACATATCATTCCAGCATCATTATCACATCTCATTCCGCACGTCATTCTATACAACATTCCATACATCATTCCACACAGCATTCCACACATCATTCCACACAGCATTGACACATCATTCCATACCTCATTCCACACATCATTCCATAACATTCCACACATCATTCCACACAGCATTTCACACATCATTGCACACATCATTCCACACCTCATTCCACACCTCATTCCACACCTCATTCGACACCTCATTCCAAATATCATTCTACGCGTTATTCCACACATCATTCCACACATCATTCCACACATCATTCCAAACATCATTCCAAACATCATTACATCCATCATTCCACACCTCATTCCACACCTCATTCCACCCATCATTCCACACATCATTCCACACATCATTCCACAACATTCCTCAACATTCCACACATCATTCCACACATCATTCCACACATCAGTCCATACCTCATTCCACACCATATTCCACACATCATTCCACACATCATTCCACACATCATTGACACATCATTCCACACATCATTCCACACATCATTCCAGAAATTATTAGATACATCATTGCACACATCATTCCAAACTTAATTTCACACTTCATTCCTCACCTCATTCCACTCATCATTCCACACATCATTCAATATATCATTCCACATATCATTCCACACATAATTCCACACATAATTCCACACAGCATTCCACACATCATTGCACACATCATTGCACACATCATTCCCCTCCTCATTCCACACCTCATTCCACACCTCATTCCAAGCATCATTCCACACATCATTCCACACGTAATTCCACGCGTCATTCCACACAGCATTACACACATTATTCTTCACATCAATTCACAGCACATTACACACATCATTCCACACATCATTGCACTCTCCATTCCAAACATCATTCCACACATCATTCCACAAATCATTCCACACGTCATTTAAACACCTCATTCCACTCATCATTCCACGCATCATTCCACACCTCATTCCACAACTCATTCCACACCTCATTCCACACATCATTCCACACATTATTCCAAACATCATTCCCCACCTCATTCCACATATCATTCCACGCATCATTCCACACATTATTCCACACATCATACCATGCCTCATTCCACCCTCATTCCACACCTCATTCCACACATCATTGCGTACATCATTGCACATATCATTCCAAACATCATTCCAAACACCATTCCACACCTCATTCCACATATCCTTCCACAACATGCCACACATCATTCCACACATCATTCCACAACCCATTCCACACCTCATTCCACTTATCATTACACAACATTCAACACATCATTCCACAAATCAATCCACTCGGCATTCCATTCCTCATTGCACACGTCATTGAACAAGTCATTCCACACATCATGCCACACATCATTCCACACACCATTCCACACCTCATTGCACACCTCATTCCACACCTCATTCCACACATCATTCCACACATCATTCCAAACATCAGTCCTCACATCATTCCACACATCATTCCAGATATTATTCGACACATCATTGCACACTTCATTCCTCACCTCATTCCACACATCATTCCACACATCATTCAATACATCATTCCACATATCATTCCACACATCATTCCACACATAATTCCACACAGCATTCCACACAACTTTGCTCACATCATTCCACACTTCATTCCACACCTCATTCCACACAGCATTCCACACATTATTCTACACATTATTCCAAACATTATTTCACACCTCATTTCACATATCATTCCACACCTCATTCCGCACACCATTCCACACCTCATTCCACGTATCATTCCTCAACATTCAACACATCATTCCACACATTAACCAAACATAAGTCCATCCCTCATTCCACACATCATTGAACACCTCATTCCACACATCATTCCATACATCATTCCACACACCAATCCACACCACATTCCACGTATCATTCCTCAACATTCAACACATAATTCCACACATCAATCCACATATCATTACATCCCTCATTCCACACGTCATTGAACAACTCATTCCACACATCATTCCACACATCATTCCACACACCATTCCACACCTCATTCCACACATCATTACACACATCATTCCACACATCAGTCCATACCTCATTCCACACCTCATTCCACACTTCATTCCACACGTCATTCCACACATCATTCCAAACATTATTCCACATCACATTCCACATAACATTCCACGCATCATTCCAAACATCATTCCAAACATCATTCCACACATCATTCCATACATCATTCCAGATGTCATTCGACACATCATTCCACACATCTTTCCACACTTCATTCCACATATCATTCCTCACCTAATTCCACACATCATTCAATACATCATTCCACATAGCATTCCACACATCATTCCACACAACATTCCAAACGTCATTCCACATCACATTCCACAACGTTCCACACATCATTCCACACCATATTCCATGCATCATTCCACACATCATTCCAAATATCATTACCTACATAATTCCACACATCATTCCACACAGCATTTCACACATCATTGCCCACATCATTCCACACCTAATTCCACACCTCATTCCAAATATCATTCCACGCATCATTCCACGCATCATTTCACAGATCATTCCATACATCATTCCAAACATCATTCCACACCTCATTCCACACCTCATTCCACACCTCATTCCACCCATCATTCGAAACATTATTCCATACATCATTCCACAACATTCCACAACATTCCGCACATCATTCCACACATAATTCCAGAAATTATTAGACACATCATTGCACACATCATTCCAAACTTAATTTCACACTTCATTCCTCACCTCATTCCACTCATCATTCCACACATCATTCAATATATCATTCCACATATCATTCCACACATAATTCCACACATAATTCCACACAGCATTCCACACATCATTGCACACATCATTGCACACGTCATTCCACTCCTCATTCCACACCTCATTCCACACCTCATTCCAAGCATCATTCCACACATCATTCCACACGTAATTCCACGCGTCATTCCACACAGCATTACACACATTATTCTTCACATCAATTCACAGCACATTACACACATCATTCCACACATCATTGCACTCTCCATTCCAAACATCATTCCACACATCATTCCACAAATCATTCCACACGTCATTTAAACACCTCATTCCACTCATCATTCCACGCATCATTCCACACCTCATTCCACAACTCATTCCACACCTCATTCCACACATCATTCCACACATTATTCCAAACATCATTCCCCACCTCATTCCACATATTATTCCACGCATCATTCCACACATTATTCCACACATCATACCATGCCTCATTCCACCCTCATTCCACACCTCATTCCACACATCATTGCGTACATCATTGCACATATCATTCCAAACATCATTCCAAACACCATTCCACACCTCATTCCACATATCCTTCCACAACATGCCACACATCATTCCACACATCATTCCACAACCCATTCCACACCTCATTCCACTTATCATTACACAACATTCAACACATCATTCCACAAATCAATCCACTCGGCATTCCATTCCTCATTGCACACGTCATTGAACAAGTCATTCCACACATCATGCCACACATCATTCCACACACCATTCCACACCTCATTGCACACCTCATTCCACACCTCATTCCACACATCATTCCACACATCATTCCAAACATCAGTCCTCACATCATTCCACACATCATTCCAGATATTATTCGACACATCATTGCACACTTCATTCCTCACCTCATTCCACACATCATTCCACACATCATTCAATACATCATTCCACATATCATTCCACACATCATTCCACACATAATTCCACACAGCATTCCACACAACTTTGCTCACATCATTCCACACTTCATTCCACACCTCATTCCACACAGCATTCCACACATTATTCTACACATTATTCCAAACATTATTTCACACCTCATTTCACATATCATTCCACACCTCATTCCGCACACCATTCCACACCTCATTCCACGTATCATTCCTCAACATTCAACACATCATTCCACACATTAACCAAACATAAGTCCATCCCTCATTCCACACATCATTGAACACCTCATTCCACACATCATTCCATACATCATTCCACACACCAATCCACACCACATTCCACGTATCATTCCTCAACATTCAACACATAATTCCACACATCAATCCACATATCATTACATCCCTCATTCCACACGTCATTGAACAACTCATTCCACACATCATTCCACACATCATTCCACACACCATTCCACACCTCATTCCACACATCATTACACACATCATTCCACACATCAGTCCATACCTCATTCTACACCTCATTCCACACTTCATTCCACACGTCATTCCACACATCATTCCAAACATTATTCCACATCACATTCCACATAACATTCCACGCATCATTCCACACATCATTACAAACATCATTCCACACGTCATTCCATACATCATTCCAGATGTCATTCGACACATCATTCCACACATCTTTCCACACTTCATTCCACATATCATTCCTCACCTAATTCCACACATCATTCAATATATCATTCCACATAGCATTCCACACATCATTCCACACAACATTCCAAACGTCATTCCACATCACATTCCACAACGTTCCACACATCATTCCACACCATATTCCATGCATCATTCCACACATCATTCCAAATATCATTACCTACATCATTCCACACATCATTCCACACAGCATTTCACACATCATTGCCCACATCATTCCACACCTAATTCCACACCTCATTCCACACCTCATTCCAAATATCATTCCACGCATCATTCCACGCATCATTTCACAGATCATTCCATACATCATTCCAAACATCATTCCACACCTCATTCCACACCTCATTCCACACCTCATTCCACCCATCATTCGAAACATTATTCCATACATGATTCCACAACATTCCACAACATTCCACACATCATTCCACACATCATTCCACACATCATTCCACACATCAGTCCATACCTCATTCCACACCTCATTCCACACATCATTCCATACATCATTCCACACATCATTCCAAACCTCATTCCACATCACATTCCACATCATTCCACACATCATTCCACACATCATTCACACATCATTCCACGCATCATTCCACACATCATTCCAAACATCATTCCATCCAACATTCCACGCATCATTCCACACAGCATTTCACACATCATTCCACACCTCATTCCACACCTCATTCCACACATCTTTCCATACATCATTCCACAACATTCCTCAACATTCCACACATCATTCCACACATCATTCCACACATCATTCCACAACATTCCTCAACATTCCACACATCATTCCACACATCATTCCATACATCAGTCCATACCTCATTCCACACCTCATTACACACATCATTCCACACATCATGCCACACATCATTCCAAACATCATTCCACACCTCATTCCACATAACATTCCACATAACATTCCACACATCATTCCACAAGCATTCCACACATCATTGCACGCATCATTCCACACATCATTCCACACCGCATTCCACACATCATTGCACACATCATTGCACACATCATTTCACACAGCATTCCAAATATCATTCCACACCTCATTCGACATATCATTCCATCATCATTCCACATCTCATTCCGCACGTCATTCTATATAACATTCCACACATCATTCCACTCAGCATTCCACACATCATTCCACAGAGCATTCCACACATCATTGCACACAACATTCCAAACATCATTCCACACCTCATTCCACACCTCTTTCCACACATCATTCCACACATCTTTCCACACATCATTCAACACATCATTCCACACATCATTCCACACCTCATTCCACACATCATTCCACAAAACATTCCACAACTCATTCCACAAATCATTCCAGACATCATTCCACAAATCATTCCGCACATATTTGACACATCATTCCACACCTCATTCCAAACATCATTCCATAACATTCCACACATCATTACACAAATCAATCCACACATCATTCCACACATCATTCCACACAACATTCCAAACATCATTCCACACATCATTCCACACATTATTCCACACATCATTCCACAAATCATTCCACACATCATTCCACACGTCATTCCACACATCATTGACACATCATTCCATACCTCATTCCACACATCATTCCATAACATTCCACACATCATTCCACACGTCATTCCACACATCATTGACACATCATTCCACACATCATTCCACACATCTTTCCAGAAATTATTAGACACATTATTGCACACATCATTCCAAACTTCATTTCGCACATCATTCCTCACCTCATTCCACTCATCATTCCACACATCATTCAATATATCATTCCACATATCATTCCACACATCATTCCACACATCATTCCACACATAATTCCACACAGCATTCCACACATCATTGCACACATCATTGCACACATCATTCTACTCCTCATTCCACACCTCATTCCACACCTCATTCCAAACATCATTCCACACATCATTCCACACGTAATTCCACGCGTCATTCCACACAGCATTACACACATCATTCCATACATCATTCCAGATGTCATTCCACACATCATTCCACACATCATTCCTAACATCATTCCACACATCATTCCAAACATCATTCCACTTCACATTCCACATCATTCCACACATCATTCCGCACCATATTCCACGCATCATTCCACACATCATTCCAAACATCATTACATCCATCATTCCACACATAATTCCACACAGCATTTCACACATCATTCCACACATCATTCCACACCTCATTCCACACCTCAATCCACATATCATTCCACGCATCATTCCACACATCATTCCACACATCATTCCACCCATCTTCCCACATATCATTCCACACATCATTCCACAACATTCCACAACATTCCACACATCATTCCACACATCATTCCACACATCAGTCCATACCTCATTCCACACCTCATTCCACACATCATTCCACATCACATTCCACATCATTCCATACATCATTCCACACATCATTCCACACATCATTCCACGCATCATTCCACACATCATTCCAAACATCATTACATCCATCATTCCAGACATCATTCCACACAACATTTCACCCATCATTCCACACCTCATTCCACACCTCATTCCACACCTCATTCCATACATCATTCCACAACATTCCTCAAAATTCCACACATCATTCCACACATCATTCCACACATCAGTCCACACCTCATTCCACACCTCATTCAACACATCATTCCACACATCATGCCACACATCATTCCAAACATCATTCCACACCTCATTCCACAGAACATTCCACATATCATTCCACACATCATTCCACACTTCATTTCACACACCATTCCTCACCTCATTCCACACATCATTCCACACATCATTCATTACATCATTCCACATATCATTCCACACATCATTCCACACAGCATTCCACATATCATTCCACAAGCATTCCACACATCATTGCACACATCATTCCAAACATCATTCCACACCGCATTCCACACCTCATTCCACACGTCATTCCGAACGTCATTCCATACATCATTCCACACATCATTCCACACAGCTTTCCACACATCAGTCCACACAGCCTTCCACACATCATTGCACTCAACATTCCACACATCATTCCACACATCATTCCACATCTCTTTCCACACATCATTCCACACATCTTTCCACACATCGTTCCACACATCTTTCCACACATCATTCAATACATCATTCCACATAGCATTCCACACATCATTCCACACATCATTCCACACATCATGCCACACATCATTCCACAGACCATTCCACACCTCATTGCACACCTCATTCCACACCTCATTCCACACATCATTCCACACATCATTCCAAGCATCAGTCCACACATCATTCCACACATTATTCCAGATATTATTCGACACATCATTGCACACATCATTCCTCACCTCAATCCACACATCATTCCACACATCATTCAATACATCATTCCACATATCATTCCACACATCATTCCACACATAATTCCACACAGCATTCCACACAACTTTGCTCACATCATTCCACACATCATTCCACACCTCATTCCACACAGCATTTCCACACATTATTCCACACATTATTCCAAACATTATTCCACACCTCATTTCACATATCATTCCACACCTTATTCCGCACACCATTCCACACCTCATTCCACGTATCATTCCTCAACATTCAACACATCATTCCACACATTAACCAAACATAAGTCCATCCCTCATTCCACACATCATTGAACACCTCATTCCACACATCATTCCACACATCATTCCACACACCATTCCACACCACATTCCACGTATCATTCCTCAACATTCAACACATCATTCCACACATCAATCCACATATCATTACATCCCTCATTCCACACGTCATTGAACAACTCATTCCACACATCATTCCACACATCATTCCACACACCATTCCACACCTCATTCCACACATCATTACACACATCATTCCACACATCAGTCCATACCTCATTCCACACCTCATTCCACACATCATTCCACACATCATTCCACACATCATTCCAAACATTATTCCTCATCACATTCCACATAACATTCCACGCAACATTCCACACAAATTTCCAAACATCATTCCACACATCATTCCATACATCATTCCAGATATCATTCGACACATCATTCCACACATCTTTCCACACTTCATTCCACATATCATTCCTCACCTCATTCCACACATCATTCAATACATCATTCCACATACCATTCCACACATCATTCCACACAACATTCCAAACATCATTCCACATCACATTCCACATCATTCCACACATCATTCCACACCATATTCCATGCATCATTCCACACATCATTCCAAATATCATTACATACATCATTCCACACATCATTCCACACAGCATTTCACACATCATTGCACACATCATTCCACACCTCATTCCACACCTCATTCCACACCTCATTCCAAATATCATTCCACGCATCATTCCATGCATCATTTCACAGATCATTCCACACATCATTCCACACATCACTCCACACCTCATTCCACATCTCATTCCACACCTCATTCCACACAGCATTCGAAACATCATTCCATACATCATTCCACAACATTCCACAACATTCCACACATCATTCCACACATCATTCCATACATCAGTCCACACATCAATCCATACGTCATTCCGCACCTCATTCCACACATCATACCACACATCATTCCACACTTCATTCCAAACATCATTCCACTTCACATTCCACATCATTCCACACATCATTCCACACCATGTTCCACGCATCATTCCACACATCATTCCAAACATCAATCCACACATCATTCCACACATCATTCCACACAGCATTTCACACATCATTCCACACATCATTCCACACCTCATTCCACACCTCAATCCACATATCATTCCACGCATCATTCCACACATCATTCCACACATCATTCCACCCATCTTCCCACACATCATTCCACACATTATTCCACAACATTCCACAACATTACACACATCATTCCACACATCATTTCACACATCATTCCACACATCATTCCACACATCATTCCACACATCATTCCAAACAGCATTCCACACATCATTCCACACATCATTTCACGCATCATTCCACACTACATTCCAAACAACATTACATCCATCATTCCACACATCATTCCACACAGCATTTCACACATCATTCCACACCTCATTCCACACGTCATTCCACACATCATTCCACAACGTTCCTCAACATTCCACACATCATTCCACAAATTATTCCACACATCAGTCCATACCTCATTCCACACGTCATTCAACACATCATTCCACACATCATGCCACACATCATTCCAAACATCATTCCACACCACATTCCACAGAACATTCCACACATCATTCCACACATCATTCCACACTTCATTTCACACACCATTCCTCACCTCAGTCCACACATCATTCCACAAATCAGTCCACACATCATACCACACCTCATTCCACACTTCATTCCAAACATCATTCCAATTCACATTCCACATCATTTCACGCATCATTCCACACATCATTCCAAACATCATTCCACACATCATTCCATACATCATTCCAGATGTCATTCGACACATCATTCCACACATCTTTCCACACTTCATTCCACATATCATTCCTCACCTCATTCCACACATCATTCAATACATCATTCCACATAGCATTCCACACATCATTCCACACAACATTCCAAACGTCATTCCACATCACATTCCACAACGTTCCACACATCATTCCACACCATATTCCATGCATCATTCCACACATCATTACAAATATCATTACATACATCATTCCACACATCATTCCACACAGCATTTCACACATCATTGCCCACATCATTCCACACCTCATTCCACACCTCATTCCACACCTAATTCCACACCTCATTCCAAATATCATTCCACGCATCATTCCACGCATCATTTCACAGATCATTCCACACATCATTCCAAACATCATTCCACACCTCATTCCACACCTCATTCCACACCTCATTCCACCCATCATTCGAAACATTATTCTATACATCATTCCACAACATTCCACAACATTCCACACATCATTCCACACATCATTCCACACATCATTCCACACATCAGTCCATACCTCATTCCACACCTCATTCTACACATCATTCCACACATCATTCCACACATCATTCCAAACATCATTACACATCACATTCCACATCATTCCACACATCATTCCACACATCATTCCACACATCATTCCACGCATCATTCCACACATCATTCCAAACATCATTCCATCCAACATTCCACAGATCATTCCACACAGCATTTCACACATCATTCCACACCTCATTCCACACCTCATTCCACACATCTTTCCATACATCATTCCACAACATTCCTCAACATTCCACACATCATTCCACACATCATTCCACACATCATTCCACAACATTCCTTAACATTCCACACATCATTCCACACATCATTCCATACATCAGTCCATACCTCATTGCACACCTCATTACACACATCATTCCACACATCATGCCACACATCATTCCAAACATCATTCCACACCTCATTCCACATAACATTCCACATAACATTCCACACATCATTCCACAAGCATTCCACACATCATTGCACGCATCATTCCACACATCATTCCACACCGCATTCCACACATCATTGCACACATCATTGCACACATCATTTCACACAGCATTCCAAATATCATTCCACACCTCATTCGACATATCATTCCAGCATCATTCCACATCTCATTCCGCACGTCATTCTATACAACATTCCACACATCATTCCACTCAGCATTCCACACATCATTCCACACAGCATTCCACACATCATTGCACACAACATTCCAAACATCATTCCACACCTCATTCCACACCTCTTTCCACACATCATTCCACACATCTTGCCACACATCATTCAACACATCATTCCACACATCATTCCACACCTCATTCCACACATCATTCCACAAAACATTCCACAACTCATTCCACAAATCATTCCAAACATCATTCCACACATATTTGACACATCATTCCACACCTCATTCCACACATCATTCCATAACATTCCACACATCATTACACAAATCAATCCACACATCATTCCACACATCATTCCAAACATCATTCCACACATCATTCCACACGTTATTCCACACATCATTCCACAAATCATTCCACACATCATTCCACACGTCATTCCACACATCATTGACACATCATTCCATACCTCATTCCACACGTCATTCCATAACATTCCACACATCATTCCACACGTCATTCCACACATCATTGACACATCATTCCATACATCATTCCACACATCTTTCCAGAAATTATTAGACACATCATTGCACACATCATTCCAAACTTCATTTCACACATCATTCCTCACCTCATTCCACTCATCATTCCACACATCATTCAATATATCATTCCACATATCATTCCACACATCATTCCACACATCATTCCACACATAATTCCACACAGATTCCACACATCATTGCACACATCATTGCACACATCATTCCACTCCTCATTCCACACCTCATTCCACACCTCATTCCAAACATCATTCCACACATCATTCCACACGTAATTCCACGCATCATTCCACACAGCATTACACACATCATTCCATACATCATTCCAGATGTCATTCCACACATCATTCCACACATCATTCCTAACATCATTCCACATCACATTCCACGTAACATTCCACACATCATTCCACACCATATTCCATGCATCATTCCACACATCATTCCAAATATCATTACATACATCATTCCACACATCATTCATCATTCCACACAGCATTCCACACATTAGTCCACACATCAATCCATTCCTCATTCCGCACCTCATTCCACACATCATTCCACACAACATTCCACACATCATTCCAAACAACATTCCACTTCACATTCCACATCATTCCACACATCATTCCACACCATATTCCACGCATCATTCCACACATCATTCCAAACATCATTACATCCATCATTACACACATCATTCCACACAGCATTTCACACACCATTCCACACATCATTCCACACCTCATTCCACACCTCAATCCACATATCATTCCACGCATCATTCCACACATCATTCCACACATCATTCCACCCATCTTCCCACACATCATTCCACACATCATTCCACAACATTCCACAACATTCCACACATAATTACACACATCATTCCACACATCAGTCCATACCTCATTCCACACCTCATTCCACACATCATTCCACATCACATTCCACATCATTCCATACATCATTCCACACATCATTCCACACATCATTCCACGCATCATTCCACACATCATTCCAAACATTATTACATCCATCATTCCAGACATCATTCCACACAGCATTTCACACATCATTCCACACCTCATTCCACACCTCATTCCACACCTCATTCCATACATCATTCCACAACATTCCTCAAAATTCCACACATCATTCCACACATCATTCCACACATCAGTCCATACCTCATTCCACACCTCATTCAACACATCATTCCATACATCATGCCACACATCATTCCAAACATCATTCCACACCTCATTCCACAGAACATTCCACATATCATTCCACACATCATTCCACACTTCATTTCACACACCATTCCTCACCTCATTCCACACATCATTCCACACATCATTCAATACATCATTCCACATATCATTCCACACATCATTCCAAACATCATTCCACATATCATTCCACAAGCATTCCACACATCATTGCACACATCATTCCAAACATCATTCCACACCGCATTCCACACCTCATTCCACACGTCATTCCGAACGTCATTCCATACATCATTCCACACATCATTCCACACAGCTTTCCACACATCAGTCCACACAGCCTTCCACACATCATTGCACTCAACATTCGACACATCTTTCCACACATCATTCCACACATCATTCCACACATCATGCCACACATCATTCCACAGACCATTCCACACCTCATTGCACACCTCATTCCACATCTCATTCCACACATCATTCCACACATCATTCCAAGCATCAGTCCACACATCATTCCACACATCATTCCAGATATTATTCGACACATCATTGCACACACCATTCCTCACCTCAATCCACACATCATTCCACACATCATTCAATACATCATTCCACATATCATTCCACACATCATTCCACACATAATTCCACACAGCATTCCACACAACTTTGCTCACATCATTCCACACATCATTCCACACCTCATTCCACACAGCATTCCACACATTATTCCACACATTATTCCAAACATTATTCCACACCTCATTTCACATATCATTCCACACCTCATTCCGCACACCATTCCACACCTCATTCCACGTATCATTCCTCAACATTCAACACATCATTCCACACATTAACCAAACATAAGTCCATCCCTCATTCCACACATCATTGAACACCTCATTCCACACATCATTCCACACATCATTCCACACACCATTCCACACCACATTCCACGTATCATTCCTCAACATTCAACACATCATTCCACACATCAATCCACATATCATTACATCCCTCATTCCGCACGTCATTGAACAACTCATTCCACACATCATTCCACACATCATTCCACACACCATTCCACACCTCATTCCACACATCATTACACACATCATTCCACACATCAGTCCATACCTCATTCCACACCTCATTCCACACATCATTCCACACATCATTCCACACATCATTCCAAACATTATTCCACATCACATTCCACATAACATTCCACGCATCATTCCACACAAATTTCCAAACATCATTGCACACATCATTCCATACATCATTCCAGATGTCATTCGACACATCATTCCACACATCTTTCCACACTTCATTCCACATATCATTCCTCACCTCATTCCACACATCATTCAATACATCATTCCACATACCATTCCACACATCATTCCACACAACATTCCAAACATCATTCCACATCACATTCCACATCATTCCACACATCATTCCACACCATATTCCATGCATCATTCCACACATCATTCCAAATATCATTACATACATCATTCCACACATCATTCCACACAGCATTTCACACATAATTGCACACATCATTCCACACCTCATTCCACACCTCATTCCACACCTCATTCCAAATATCATTCCACGCATCATTCCACGCATCATTTCACAGATCATTCCACACATCATTCCAAACATCATTCCACACCTCATTCCACACCTCATTCCACACATCATTCCACACATCATTCGAAACATCATTCCATACATCATTCCACAACATTCCAAAACATTCCACACATCATTCCACACATTATTCCACACATCAGTCCACACATAAATCCATACGTCATTCCACACATCAGTCCACACATCAATCCATACATCATTCCGCACCTCATTCCACACATCATACCACACATAATTCCACACTTCATTCCAAACATCATTCCACTTCACATTCCACATCATTCCACACATCATTCCACACCATGTTCCACACATCATTCCACACATAATTCCAAACATCATTCCACAAATCATTCCACACATCATTCCACACAGCATTTCACACATCATTCCACACATCATTCCACACCTCATTCCAGACCTCAATCCACATATCATTCCACGCATCATTCCACACAACATTCCACACATCATTCCACCCATCTTCCCACACATCATTCCACACATTATTACACAACATTCCGCAACATTCCACACATCATTCCACACATCATTTCACACATCATTCCACACATCATTCCACACATCATTTCACACATCATTCCACACATCATTCCACACATCATTCTACACATCATTTCACGCATCATTCCACACTTCATTCCAAACATCATTACATCCATCATTCCACACATCATTCCACACAGCATTTCACACATCATTCCACACCTCATTCCACACCTCATTCCACACGTCATTCCAAACATCATTCCACAACGTTCCTCAACATTCCACACATCATTCCACACATCATTCCACACATCAGTCCATACCTCATTCCACACGTCATTCAACACATCATTCCACACATCATGCCACACATCATTCCAAACATCATTCCACACCTCATTCCACAGAACATTCCACACATCATTCCACACATCATTCCAAACTTCATTTCACACACCATTTACTCACCTCAGTCCACACATCATTCCACACATCAGTCCACACATCATACCACACCGCATTCCACACTTCATTACAAACATCATTCCAATTCACATTCCACATCATTCCACACATCATTCCACACCATTTTCCACACATCATGCCACACATCATTCCAAACATCATTCCACACCTCATTCCACAGAACATTCCACACCTCATTCCACACCTCGTTCCACAACTCATTCAATACATCATTCCAAACATCATTCCACACCTCATTCCACTGAACATTCCACACCTCATTCCACACCTCGTTCCACAACTCATTCAAAACATCATTCCAAATATCATTCCACAAATCAGTCCACACGTCATTTAAACACCTCATTCCACTCACCATTCCACGCATCATTCCACGCATCATTCCATGCATCATTCCACATCAAATACCACACATGATTCCACACATCATTCCACAACATTCCTCAACATTCCACACATCATTCCACACATCATTCCACACATCAGTCCATACCTCATTCCACACCTCATTCAACACATCATTCCACACATCATGCCACACATCATTCCAAACATCATTCCACACCTCATTCCACAGAACATTCCACACATCATTCCACACATCATTCAATGCATCATTCCACATATCCTTCCACACATCATTCCACTCATCATTCCACATATCATTCCACAAGCATTCCACACATCATTGCACACATCATTCCACACATCAGTCCACACAGCATTCCACGCAGTATTGCACAGAACATTCCACACATCATTCCACATCTCTTTCCACACATCATTCCACACATCTTTCCTCACATCATTCCACACATCTTTCCACACATCATTCCACAAAACATTCCACACATCATTCCACCCATCTTCCCACACATCATTCCACACATTATTCCACAACATTCCGCAACATTCCACACATCATTTCACACATCATTCCACACATCATTCCACACCTCATTCCACACCTCAATCCACATATCATTCCACGCATCATTCCACACAACATTCCACACATCATTCCACCCATCTTCCCACACATCATTCCACACATTATTCAACACATCATTCCACGCCTCATTCCACACATCATTCCACACAACATTCCAAATATCATCCAATCCTCATTCCTCATATCATTCCACGCATCATTTCACATCTCATTCCATACATCTTTCCACACATCATTCCACACCTCATTCCACACGTGATTCCACACATCAGTCTACACATCATTCCACACAGCATTCCAAATATCATTCCACACCTCATTCCACACCTCGTTCTACACCTCATTCAATACATCATTCCACATATCATTCCACACATCATTCCACACATCATTCCACACATAATTCCATGCATCATTCCACATCTCATTCCACAAATCATTCCACACATCATTCCACACCTCATTCCACACGTCATTCCACACATCATTCCACACAGCATTCCAAATACCATTCCATACCTCATTCCACACCTCATTCCAAACCACATTCCACACGTAATTAAACCCGTCATTCCACACAGCATTACACACATCATTCTTCACATCAATTCACACATCATTACACACCTCATTCCACACCTCATTCCAAACTTCATTCCACACCTCATTCCACACGTGATTCCACACATCATTCTACACATCATTCCACACAGCATTCCAAATATCATTCCACACCTCATTCCACACCTCATTCCACACGTCATTGAACAACTCATTCGACACATCATGCCACACATCATGCCACACGATATTCCACACCTCATTGCACACCTCATTCCACACATCTTTCAACACATCAGTCCACACATCAATCCATACCTCATTCCGCACCTCATTCCACACATCATACCAAACATCATTCCATACTTCATTCCAAACATCATTCCACTTCACATTCCACATCATTCCACACATCATTCCACACAGCATTTCACACATCATTCCACACATCATTCCACACCTCATTCCACCCATCATTCGAAACATCATTCCATACATCATTCCACAACATTTCACAACATTCCACACATCATTCCACACATCATTCCACACATCAGTCCACACATCAATCCATACATCATTCCGCACCTCATTCCACACTTCATACCACACATCATTCCACACTTCATTCCAAACATCATTCCACTTCACATTCCACATCATTCACACATCATTCCACACCATGTTCCACACATCATTCCACACATAATTCCAAACATCATTCCACACATCATTCCACACATCATTCTACACAGCATTTCACACATCATTCCACACATCATTCCACACCTCATTCCACACCTCAATCCACATATCATTCCACGCATCATTCCACACAACATTCCACACATCATTCCACCCATCTTCCCACACATCATTCCACACATTATTCCACAACATTCCGCAACATTCCACACATCATTCCACACAACATTTCACACATCATTCCACACATCATTCCACACATCATTCCACACATCATTCCACACATCATTCCAAACATCATTCCACATCACATTCCACATCATTCCACACATCATTCCACACATCATTCCACACATCATTTCACGCATCATTCCACACTTCATTCCAAACATCATTACATCCATCATTCCACACATCATTCCACACAGCATTTCACACATCATTCCACACCTCATTCCACACCTCATTCCACACGTCATTCCAAACATCATTCCACAACGTTCCTCAACATTCCACACATCATTCCACACATCATTCCACACATCAGTCCATACCTCATTCCACACGTCATTCAACACATCATTCCACACATCATGCCACACATCATTCCAAACATCATTCCACACCTCATTCCACAGAACATTCCAAACATCATTCCAATTCACATACCACATCATTCCACACATCATTCCACACCATTTTCCACACATCATGCCACACATCATTCCAAAGATCATTCCACACCTCATTCCACAGAACATTCCACACCTCATTCCACACCTCGTTCCACAACTCATTCAATACATCATTCCAAACATCATTCCACACCTCATTCCACAGAACATTCCACAACTCATTCCACACCTCGTTCCACAACTCATTCAATACATCATTCCAAATATCATTCCACAAATCAGTCCACACGTCATTTAAACACCTCATTCCACTCACCATTCCACGCATCATTCCACGCATCATTCCATGCATCATTCCACATCAAATACCACACAGGATTCCGCACATCATTCCACACATCATTCCACACATCATTGCACAACATTCCTCAACATTCCACACATCATTCCACACATCATTCCACACATCAGTCTATACCTCATTCCACACCTCATTCAACACATCATTCCACACATCATGCCACACATCATTCCAAACATCATTCCACACCTCATTCCACAGAACATTCCACACATCATTATACACATCATTCCACACTTCATTTCACACACCATTCCTCACCTCATTCCACACATCATTCCACACATCATTCAATGCATCATTCCACATATCCTTCCACACATCATTCCACTCATCATTCCACATATCATTCCACAAGCAATCCACACATCATTGTACACATCATTCCACACATCATTCCACACCGCATTCCACACCTCATTCCACACGTC
The DNA here is from genome assembly GCF_044704955.1 of Pristiophorus japonicus. Lineage (NCBI taxonomy): Eukaryota > Metazoa > Chordata > Chondrichthyes > Pristiophoridae > Pristiophorus > Pristiophorus japonicus. The sequence continues at coordinate 21,009,601 of NC_092001.1, read as the reverse complement.
ATTCTTGCACGTCATTCCATACATCATTCCACACATCATTCCACACAGCTTTCCACACATCAGTCCACACAGCATTCCACACAGCATTGCACACAACATTCCACACATCATTCCACATCTCTTTCCACACATCATTCCACACATCTTTCCTCACATCATTCCACACATCTTTCCACACATCATTCCACACAACATTCCAAATATCATCCAATCCTCATTCCTCATATCATTCCACGCATCATTTCACATCTCATTCCATACATCATTCCACACATCATTCCACACCTCATTCCACACGTGATTCCACACATCAGTCTACACATCATTCCACACAGCATTCCAAATATCATTCCACACCTCATTCCACACCTCATTCCACACCTCGTTCCACACCTCATTCAATACATCATTCCACATATCATTCCACACATCATTCCACACATCATTCCACACATAATTCCACGCATCATTCCACATCTCATTCCACACATCATTCCACACATCATTCCACACCTCATTCCACACGTCATTCCACACATCATTCCACACAGCATTCCACAGGCATTCCAAATACCATTCCACACCTCATTCCACACCTCATTCCAAACCACATTCCACACGTAATTAAACCCGTCATTCCACACAGCATTACACACATCATTCTTCACATCAATTCACACATCATTACACACCTCATTCCACACCTCATTCCACACTCCATTCCACACCTCATTCCACACGTGATTCCACACATCATTCTACACATCATTCCACACAGCATTCCAAATATCATTCCACACCTCATTCCACACCTCATTCCACACCTCGTTCCACACCTCATTCAATACATCATTCCAAATATCATTCCACAAATCAGACCACACGTCATTTAAACACCTCATTCCACTCATCATTCCACGCATCATTCCACGCATCATTCAACGCATCATTCCATGCATCATTCCACATCTCATTCCACAACTCATTCCACACCTCATTCCACACATCATTCCACACATCATTCCACACATCATTCCACACATCATTCCACACATTACTCCAAACATCATTCCAAACCTCATTCGACATATCATTCCACGCATCATTCCACAAATCATTCCACACATCATTCCACAATTCATTCCACATATCATTCCACACATCATTCGACACATCATTCCATCCCTCATTCCACACCTCATTCCACACCTCATTCCACACAACATTGCATACATCATTGCACTAATCATTCCACACATCATTCCACACACCATTCCACACCTCATTCCACATATAATTCAACAACATTCAACACATCATTCCACACATCAATCCACACATCATTCCAACCCTCATTCCACACGTCATTGAACAACTCATTCCACACATCATGCCACACATGATGCCACACGACATTCCACACCTCATTGCACACCTCATTCCACACATCATTCCATACATCAGTCCATACCTCATTCCATACCTCATTCCACACATCATTCAACACATCATTCCACACATCATTTCACTCATCATTCCACACATCTTTCCAAACATCATTCCACATCAGATTCCACGCATCATTCCACACATCATTCCACACATCATTTCACACATCAGTCCATACCTCATTCCACACCTCATTCCACACATCATTCCATACATCATTACACACATCATTCCAAACATCATTCCACATCACATTCCACATCATTCCACACATCATTCCACACATCATTCCACACATCATTTCACTAATCATTCCACACATCTTTCCAAACATAATTCCACATCAGATTCCACGCATCATTCCACACATCATTCCACACATCATTTCACACATCAGTCCTACCTCATTCCACACCTCATTCCACACAGCATTTCACACATCAGTCCATTCCTCATTCCACACCTCATTCCACACATCATTCCACACATCATTCCACACATCATTTCACGCATCATTCCACACTTCATTCCAAACATCATTACATCCATCATTCCACACATCATTCCACACAGCATTTCACACATCTTTTCACACCTCATTCCACACCTCATTCCACACATCATTCCACACATCATTCCACAACGTTTCTCAACATTCCACACATCATTCCACACATCGTTCCACACATCAGTCCATATATCATTCCACACGTCGTTCAACACATCATTCCACACATCATGCCACACATCATTCCAAACATCATTCCACAACTCATTCCACAGAACATTCCACACATCATTCCACACATCATTCCACACTTCATTTCACACACCATTCCTCACCTCAGTCCACACATCATTCCACACATCAGTCCACACATCAATCCATACCTCATTCCGCACCTCATTCCAAACATCATTCCACTTCACATTCCACATCATTCCACACATCATTCCACACCATTTTCCACGCATCATTCCACACATCATTCCAAACATCATTCCACACATCATTCCACACATCATTCCACACAGCATTTCACACATCATTCCACACATCATTCCACACCTCATTCCACACCTTAATCCACATATCATTCGACCCATCTTCCCACACATCATTCCACACATCATTCCACAACATTCCACAACATTCCACACATCATTCCACACATCATTCCACACATCATTCCAAACATCATTCCACATCACATTTCACGTCATTCCACACATCATTCCACACATCCTTCCAAACATCATTCCAAATTTCATTCCACACCTCATTGCACACCTCATTCCACATAACATTCCACACATCATTCGACACATCATTCCACACATCATTCCACACTTCATTTCACTCATAATTCCTCACCTCATTCCACACATCATTCCACACATCATTCCATACATCATTCCACACATCATTGCACACATCATTCCACACAGCATTCCAAATATCATTCCACACCTCATTCCACACATCATTCAACACATCAATGCACACGTCATTCCACACGTCATTTAAACACCTCATTCCACACATCATTCCACAAATCATTCCACACGTCATTTAAACACCTCATTCCACTCATCATTCCACGCATCATTCCAAACCTCATTCCACATCTCATTCCACACATCATTCCACACATCATTGAACACCTCATTCCACACATGATTCCACACAACATTCCACACCCCATTCCACACCTCATTCCACATATCATTCCACAACATTCAACACATCATTCCACACATCGATCCACACATCATTCCATCCCTCATTCCACACGTTATTGAACAACTCAATCCACACATCATGCCACACATCGTTCCAAACACTATTCCACACCTCATTAAACACCTCATTCCACACATCATACCACACATCATTCCACACATCATTCCACTCATCATTCCACACAACATTCCACACATCATTCCACACATCAGTCCATACCTCATTCCAAACATCATTCCACATCACATTCCACATCACATTCCACGCTTCATTCCACACAACATTCCAAACATCATTCCACGTCACATTGACACAGCAGTTCACACCTCATTCCACACCTTAATCAAACCTCATTCCACACCTCATTCCTCGCCTCATTGCAAATATCATTCCACGCATCATTCCACACATAATTCCGCACATCATTCCAAACATTATTCCACACATCATTCCACACCTCATTCCACACCTCATTCCACCATCATTCCACACATCATTCCACACATCATTCCACAACATTACACAACATTCCACACATCATTCCACACATCATTCCACACATCATTCCACACCTCATTCCACACATCATTCCACACATCATTGCACACATCATTCCACACACCATTCCAAATATCATTCCGCACCTCATTCCACATATCATTCCACGCATCATTCCACATCTAATTCCACACATCATTCCACACATCATTCCACACATCATTCCACACGTCAATCCACACCTCATTCCACACGTCATTCCGCACGTCATTCCATACATCATTCCACACATCATTCCACACAGCTTTCCACACATCATTCCACACAGCATTCCATACATCATTGCACACAACATTCCACACATCATTCCACACCTCATTCCACACATCATTCCACATCTCTTTCCACACATCATTCCACTCATCTTCCCACACGTCATTCCACACATCTTTCCACACATCATTCAACACATCATTCCACACATCATTCCACGCCTCATTCCACAAATCATTCCACACAAAATTCAAAATATCATCCAATTCTCATTCCTCATATCATTCCACGCATCATTCCGCATCTCATTCCATACATCACTCCACACATCATTCCACACCTCATTCCACACGTGATTCCACACATCATTCTACACATCATTCCACACAGCATTCCAAATATCATTCCACACCTCATTCCACACCTCATTCCACACTTCGTTCCACACCTCAATCAATATATCATTCCACATATCTTTGCACACATCTTTCCACACATCATTTCAAACATAATTCCACACCTCATTCCACACGTCATTCCACACATCATTCCACACATCATTCCACACAGCATTCCAAATACCATTCCACACCTCATTCCACACCTCATTCCACACCACATTCCACATGTAATTAAACGCGGCATTCCACACAGCATTACACACATCATTCTTCACATCAATTCACACCTCATTACACACCTCATTCCACAATTCATTCCACACTTCATTCCATACATCATTGCACACTTAATTCCAAACATCATTCCACACATCATTCCACAAATCATTCCACACGTCATTTAAACACCTCATTCCAGTCATCATTCCACGCATCATTCCACGCATCATTCCATGCATCATTCCACATCTCATTATTCAACTCATTCCACACCGCATTCCACACATCATTCCACACATCATTCCACACATCCTTCCACACATCATTCCACGCATTATTCCAAACATCATTCCACACCTCATTCCACATATCATTCCACGCATCATTCCACACAGCATTCCACACATCATTGCACACATCATTCCACATATCATTCCACACATCATTCGACACATCATTCCATCCCTCATTCCACACATCATTGCACACCTCATTGCACGTATAATTCCACAATATGCAACACATCATTCCACACATCATTCCACAAATCATTCCAAACATCATTCCACACCTCATTCCACACCTCATTCCACCCATCTTTCCACACATCATTCCACACATCATTCCACAACATTCCACAACATTCCACACATCATTCCACACATCATTCCACACATCATTCCACACCTCATTCCACACTTCATTCCACACATCATTCCAAACATCATTCCAAACATCATTCCACACCCCTCATTCCACACCTCATTCCACACAACATTCCACACATCTTTCGACACGTCATTCCACACATCATTCCACACTTCATTTCACTCATTATTCCACACCTCATTCCACACATCATTCCACACATCATTCAACACATCATTCCACTCATCATTGCACACATCATTCCACACAGCATTCCAAATATCATTCCACACCTCATTCCACAAATCATTCAACACATCATTGCACACGTCATTCCACACATCATTTAAACACCTCATTCCACACATCATTCCACAAATCATTCCACACGTCATTTAAACACCTCATTCTACTCATCTTTCCACACATCATTCCACACATCGATCCACACATCATTCCATCCCTCAATCCACACGTTATTGAACACCTCAATCCACACATCATGCCACACATCATTCCATACCTTAATCCAAACATCATTCCACATCACATTCCACATCACATTCCACGCTTCATTCCACACAACATTCCAAACATCATTCCACGTCACATTCCACACCTCATTCCACACATCATGCCACACATCATTCCAAACATCATTCCACACCTCATTCCACATAACATTCCACACATCATTCCACACATCATTGCACACATCATTTCACACAGCATTCCAAATATCATTCCACACCTCATTCCACTTCTCATTCCACGCCTCATTCCACGCGTCATTCCACATCTCATTCCACACCTCATTCCACACCTCATTCCACACCTCATTCCACATCTCTTTCCACACATCATTCCACTCATCTTTCCACACATCATTCCACATATCTTTCCACACATCTTTCCACACATCATTCAACACATCATTCCACACATCATTCCACACATCATACTACACATCATTCCACACATCATTCCACACATCATTCCACACAACATTCCAAATATCATCCAATCCTCATTCCTCATATCATTATACGCATCATTCCACATCTCATTCCACACATCATTCCACACATCCATCCACACCTCATTCCACACAGCATACCAGATATCATTCCAAACCTCATTCCACACCGCATTCCACACATCATTCCACACATCATTCAATACATCATTCCACATCTCATTACACACATCATTCCACACAACATTCCACACATAATTCCACACAGCATTCCAAACATCATTGCATACATCATTCCACACCTCATTCCACACCTCATTCCACAAATCATTCAACACATCATTGCACACGTCATTCCACACATCATTTAAACACCTCATTCCACACATCATTCCACAAATCATTCCACACGTCATTTAAACACCTCATTCCACTCATCATTCCACGAATCGTTCCACACCTCATTCCACATCTCATTCAACACATCATTCCACACATCATTCCACACATCATTCCACACATCATTCCACACATTATTCCAAACATCATTCCGCACCTCATTCCACATATCATTCCATGCATCATTCCACACATCATTCCACACATCATTCCAAACATCATTCCACATATTATTCCACGCATCATTCGATATATCATTCGATCCCTCAGTCCACACCTCATTCCACACCTAATTCCACACAACATTGCATACATCATTGCACATATCTTCCACACATCATTCCACACACAATTCCACACCTCATTCCACGTATCATTCCACAACATTCAACTCATCATTCCACACATTAATCCACCCATCATTCTATCCCTCATTCCGCACCTCATTGAACACCTCATTCCACACATGATTCCGCACATCATTCCACACCCCATTCCACACCTCATTCCACATATCATTCCACAACATTCAACACATCATTCCACACATCAATCCACACATCATTCCATCCCTCATTCCACACGTTATTGAACAACTCATTCCACACATCATGCCACACATCATTCCAAACACCATTCCACACCTCATTCCACACCTCATTCCACACATCATTCCACACATCATTCCACACATCATTCCACTCATCATTCCACACATCATTCCAAACTTCATTCCACATCACATGACACACATCATTCCACACATCATTCCAAACATCATTCCACACATCATTCCATGCATCATTCCAGATGTCATCAGACACATCATTCCACACATCTTTCCACACTTCATTCCACACCTCAATCCACATATCATTCCACGCATCATTCCAAACATAATTCCACACATCATTCCTCTCATCTTTCCACACATCATTCCACACATCATTCCACAACATACCTGATCATTCCACACATCATTCCACACATCATTCCACACATCAGTCCTTAGCTAATTCCACACCTCATTCCACACATCATTCCACACATCTGCCACACATCATTCCAAACATCATTCCACACCTCATTCCACATAACATTCCACACATCATTCCACACATCATTCCACACATCATTCCACACTTCATTTCAAACATAATTCCTCACCTCTTTCCACACATCATTCCACACATCATTCAATACATCATTCCACATATCATTCCACACATAATTCCACACATCATTCCAAACATCATTCCGCAAGCATTGCACACATCATTCCACACATCATTCCATACCGCATTCCACACATTATACCACACATCATTGCACACATCATTCCATACAGCATTCCGAATATCATTCCACACCTCATTCCATATATTATTCCACGCATCATTCCACGCATCGTTCCACATCTTATTCCACACATCATTCCACACCTCATTCCACACATCATTTTACATCTCTTTCCACACATCATTCCACACATCTTTCCACACATCATTCCACACATCTTTCCACACATCTTTCCACACATCATTCAACACATCATTCCACATATCATAGTACACATCATTCCGACATCATTCCACACATCATTCCACACCTCATTCCACACATCATTCCACACAACATTCCAAATATCATCCAATCCTCATTCCTCATATCATTCCACGCATCATTCCACATCTCATTCCACACATCATTCCACATATCCTTCCACACCTCATTCCACACCTCATTCCACACGTGATTCCACACATCATTCCACACAGCATTCCAAATAACATTCCACACCTCATTCCACACCTCATTATACACATCATTCCACACATCATTCAATACATCATTAAACATCTCATTCCACACATCATTCCACACATCATTCCACACATAATTCCACACATTAATCCACACATCATTCTATCCCTCATTCCACACTTCATTGCACACCTCATTCCACACATCATTCCACACATCATTACACTCCCCATTCCACACCTCATTCCACATATCATTCCACGACATTCAACACATCATTCCACACATCAAACCACACATCATTCCATCCCTCATTCCACACGTCATTCATCAACTCATTCCACACATCATTCCAAACACCATTCCACACCTCATTCCACACCTCATTCCACACATCATTCCACACATCAGTCCATACCTCATTCCACATATCAGTCCACACCTCATTCCACACATCATACCAAACATCATTCCACACCTCATTCCACACATCATTCCACACATCATTCCAAACATCATTCCACACATCATTCCATACATCATTCCAGTTATCATTCGACACATCATTCCACACATCTTTCCACACTTCATTCCAAACATCTTTCCACATTACATTCCACGCCTCATTCCACGCATCATTCCACACCTCATTCCACACCTCAATCCACATATCATTCCACGCATCATTCCAAACATCATTCCACACATCATTGCACACCTCGTTCCACAACTCATTCCACACATCATTCCAAACACCATTCCACACCTCAGTCCACACCTCATTCCACACATCATACCACACATCATTCCAAACACCATTCCACACCTCATTCCACACATCATTCCACACATCATTCCACACATCATTCCAAACATCATTCCACACATCATTCCATACATCATTCCAGTTATCATTCCACACATCATTCCACACATCTTTCCACACTTCATTCCAAACATCATTCCACATCACATTCCACGCCTCATTCCACGCATCATTCCACACCTCATTCCACACCTCAATCCAAATATCATTCCACGCATCATTCCACCCATCATTCCACACATCATTCCACACATCATTCCACAACATTCCTCAACATTCAACACATCATTCCACACATCATTCCACACATCAGTCCTTACCTAATTCCACACCTCATTCCACACATCTTTCCACACATCATTCCACACTTCATTTCACACATAATTCCTCACCTCATTCCACACATCATTCCACACATCATTCAATACATCATTCCACATATCATTCCACACATAATTCCACAAATCATTCCACACATCAGTCCGCAAGCATTGCACACATCATTCCACACATCATTCCACACCGCATTCCACACATTATACCACACATCATTGCACACATCATTCCACACAGCATTCCAAATATCATTCCACACCTCATTCCACATATTATTCCACGCATCATTCCACGCATCATTCCACATCTCATTCCACACATCATTCCACACCTCATTCCACACATCATTCTACATCTCTTTCCACACATCATTCCACACATCTTTCCACACATCATTCCACACATCATTCCACGCATCTTTCCAAACCGCATTCCACACATTATACCACACATCATTGCACACATCATTCCACACAGCATTCCAAATATCATTCCGCACCTCATTCCACATATTATTCCATGCATCATTCCACGCATCATTCCACACCTCATTCCACACATCATTCCACGCAACATTCCAAATATCATCCAATCCTCATTCCTCATATCATTCCATGCATCATTCCACATCTCATTGCACACATCATTCCACACATCCTTCCACACCTCATTCCACACCTCATTCCACACGTGATTCCACACATCATTTCACATAGCATTCCAAATATCATTCCACACCTCATTCCACACCTCAATCCACACATCATTCCACACATCATTCAATACATCATTCCACATCTCATTCCACACATCATTCCACACATCATTCCACACATAATTCCACTCATTAATCCAAACATCATTCTATCTCTCATTCCACACCTCATTGAACACCTCATTCCACACATCATTCCGCACATCATTCCACACCCCATTCCACACCTCATTCCTCATATCATTCCACAACATTCAACACATCATTCCACACATCAATCCACACATCATTCCATCCCTCATTCCACACGACATTCATCAACTCATTCCACACATCATGCCACACATCATTCCACACACCATTCCACACCTCATTCCACACATCATTCCACACATCAGTCCATACCTCATTCCACACCTCATTCCACACCTCATTCCACACATCATTCCACACATCATTCCACACATCATTCCACTCATCATTCCACACATCATTCCAAACATCATTCCACATCACATTCCACACATCATTCCACACATCATTCCAAACATCATTCCACACATCATTCCATACATCATTCCAGATGTCATTCGACACATTATTCCACACATCTTTCCACACGTCATTCCAAACATCATTCCACATCACATTCCACGCATCATTCCAAGCAGCATTCCACACCTCATTCCACACCTCAATCCACATATCATTCCACGCATCATTCCACACATCATTCTACACATCATTCCAAACATCATTCCACACCTCATTCCACACCTCATTCCAAACATCATTCCACACCTCATTCCACATAACATTCCACACATCATTCCACACATCATTCCACACATCATTCCACACTTCATTTCACACATAATTCCTCACATTATTCCACACATCATTCCACACATCATTCAATACATCATTCCATATATCATTCCACACATCATTCCACACATCATTCCACACATCATGCCACAAGCATTGCACACATCATTCCACACATCATTGCACACATCATTTCACACAGCATTCCAAATATCATTCCACACCTCATTCCACTTCTCATTCCACGCCTCATTCCACGCGTCATCCCACATCTCATTCCACACCTCATTCCACACCTCATTCCACACCTCATTCCACATCTCTTTCCACACATCATTCCACTCATCTTTCCACACATCATTCCACATATCTTTCCACACATCTTTCCACACATCATTCAACACATCATTCCACACATCATTCCACACATCATACTACACATCATTCCACACATCATTCCACACATCATTCCACACAACATTCCAAATATCATCCAATCCTCATTCCTCATATCATTATACGCATCATTCCACATCTCATTCCACACATCATTCCACACATCCATCCACACCTCATTCCACACAGCATACCAGATATCATTCCAAACCTCATTCCACACCGCATTCCACACATCATTCCACACATCATTCAATACATCATTCCACATCTCATTACACACATCATTCCACACAACATTCCACACATAATTCCACACAGCATTCCAAACATCATTGCATACATCATTCCACACCTCATTCCACACCTCATTCCACAAATCATTCAACACATCATTGCACACGTCATTCCACACATCATTTAAACACCTCATTCCACACATCATTCCACAAATCATTCCACACGTCATTTAAACACCTCATTCCACTCATCATTCCACGAATCGTTCCACACCTCATTCCACATCTCATTCAACACATCATTCCACACATCATTCCACACATCATTCCACACATCATTCCACACATTATTCCAAACATCATTCCGCACCTCATTCCACATATCATTCCATGCATCATTCCACACATCATTCCACACATCATTCCAAACATCATTCCACATATTATTCCACGCATCATTCGATATATCATTCGATCCCTCAGTCCACACCTCATTCCACACCTAATTCCACACAACATTGCATACATCATTGCACATATCTTCCACACATCATTCCACACACAATTCCACACCTCATTCCACGTATCATTCCACAACATTCAACTCATCATTCCACACATTAATCCACCCATCATTCTATCCCTCATTCCGCACCTCATTGAACACCTCATTCCACACATGATTCCGCACATCATTCCACACCCCATTCCACACCTCATTCCACATATCATTCCACAACATTCAACACATCATTCCACACATCAATCCACACATCATTCCATCCCTCATTCCACACGTTATTGAACAACTCATTCCACACATCATGCCACACATCATTCCAAACACCATTCCACACCTCATTCCACACCTCATTCCACACATCATTCCACACATCATTCCACACATCATTCCACTCATCATTCCACACATCATTCCAAACTTCATTCCACATCACATGACACACATCATTCCACACATCATTCCAAACATCATTCCACACATCATTCCATGCATCATTCCAGATGTCATCAGACACATCATTCCACACATCTTTCCACACTTCATTCCACACCTCAATCCACATATCATTCCACGCATCATTCCAAACATAATTCCACACCTCATTCCTCTCATCTTTCCACACATCATTCCACACATCATTCCACAACATACCTGATCATTCCACACATCATTCCACACATCATTCCACACATCAGTCCTTACCTAATTCCACACCTCATTCCACACATCTTTCCACACATCTGCCACACATCATTCCAAACATCATTCCACACCTCATTCCACATAACATTCCACACATCATTCCACACATCATTCCACACATCATTCCACACTTCATTTCAAACATAATTCCTCACCTCTTTCCACACATCATTCCACACATCATTCAATACATCATTCCACATATCATTCCACACATAATTCCACACATCATTCCAAACATCATTCCGCAAGCATTGCACACATCATTCCACACATCATTCCATACCGCATTCCACACATTATACCACACATCATTGCACACATCATTCCATACAGCATTCCGAATATCATTCCACACCTCATTCCATATATTATTCCACGCATCATTCCACGCATCGTTCCACATCTCATTCCACACATCATTCCACACCTCATTCCACACATCATTTTACATCTCTTTCCACACATCATTCCACACATCTTTCCACACATCATTCCACACATCTTTCCACACATCTTTCCACACATCATTCAACACATCATTCCACATATCATAGTACACATCATTCCGACATCATTCCACACATCATTCCACACAACATTCCAAATATCATCCAATCCTCATTCCTCATATCATTCCACGCATCATTCCACATCTCATTCCACACATCATTCCACATATCCTTCCACACCTCATTCCACACCTCATTCCACACATCATTCCACACATCAGTCCATACCTCATTCCACACCTCAGTCCACACCTCATTCCACACATCATACCAAACATCATTCCACACCTCATTCCACACATCATTCCACACATCATTCCACACATCATTCCAAACATCATTCCACACATCATTCCATACATCATTCCAGTTATCATTCGACACATCATTCCACACATCTTTCCACACTTCATTCCAAACATCTTTCCACATTACATTCCACGCCTCATTCCACGCATCATTCCACACCTCATTCCACACCTCAATCCACATATCATTCCACGCATCATTCCAAACATCATTCCACACATCATTGCACACCTCGTTCCACAACTCATTCCACACATCATTCCAAACACCATTCCACACCTCAGTCCACACCTCATTCCACACATCATACCACACATCATTCCAAACACCATTCCACACCTCATTCCACACATCATTCCACACATCATTCCACACATCATTCCAAACATCATTCCACACATCATTCCATACATCATTCCAGTTATCATTCCACACATCATTCCACACATCTTTCCACACTTCATTCCAAACATCATTCCACATCACATTCCACGCCTCATTCCACGCATCATTCCACACCTCATTCCACACCTCAATCCAAATATCATTCCACGCATCATTCCACCCATCATTCCACACATCATTCCACACATCATTCCACAACATTCCTCAACATTCAACACATCATTCCACACATCATTCCACACATCAGTCCTTACCTAATTCCACACCTCATTCCACACATCTTTCCACACATCATTCCACACTTCATTTCACACATAATTCCTCACCTCATTCCACACATCATTCCACACATCATTCAATACATCATTCCACATATCATTCCACACATAATTCCACAAATCATTCCACACATCAGTCCGCAAGCATTGCACACATCATTCCACACATCATTCCACACCGCATTCCACACATTATACCACACATCATTGCACACATCATTCCACACAGCATTCCAAATATCATTCCACACCTCATTCCACATATTATTCCACGCATCATTCCACGCATCATTCCACATCTCATTCCACACATCATTCCACACCTCATTCCACACATCATTCTACATCTCTTTCCACACATCATTCCACACATCTTTCCACACATCATTCCACACATCATTCCACGCATCTTTCCAAACCGCATTCCACACATTATACCACACATCATTGCACACATCATTCCACACAGCATTCCAAATATCATTCCGCACCTCATTCCACATATTATTCCATGCATCATTCCACGCATCATTCCACACCTCATTCCACACATCATTCCACGCAACATTCCAAATATCATCCAATCCTCATTCCTCATATCATTCCATGCATCATTCCACATCTCATTGCACACATCATTCCACAC
Organism: Pristiophorus japonicus; assembly: GCF_044704955.1. Lineage (NCBI taxonomy): Eukaryota > Metazoa > Chordata > Chondrichthyes > Pristiophoridae > Pristiophorus > Pristiophorus japonicus. Next base: position 20,994,515 of record NC_092001.1, on the reverse strand, counting down.
ATCCTTCCACACCTCATTCCACACCTCATTCCACACGTGATTCCACACATCATTTCACATAGCATTCCAAATATCATTCCACACCTCATTCCACACCTCAATCCACACATCATTCCACACATCATTCAATACATCATTCCACATCTCATTCCACACATCATTCCACACATCATTCCACACATAATTCCACTCATTAATCCAAACATCATTCTATCTCTCATTCCACACCTCATTGAACACCTCATTCCACACATCATTCCGCACATCATTCCACACCCCATTCCACACGACATTCATCAACTCATTCCACACATCATGCCACACATCATTCCACACACCATTCCACACCTCATTCCACACATCATTCCACACATCAGTCCATACCTCATTCCACACCTCATTCCACACCTCATTCCACACATCATTCCACACATCATTCCACACATCATTCCACTCATCATTCCACACATCATTCCAAACATCATTCCACATCACATTCCACACATCATTCCACACATCATTCCAAATATCATTCCACACATCATTCCATACATCATTCCAGATGTCATTCGACACATTATTCCACACATCTTTCCACACGTCATTCCAAACATCATTCCACATCACATTCCACGCATCATTCCAAGCAGCATTCCACACCTCATTCCACACCTCAATCCACATATCATTCCACGCATCATTCCACACATCATTCTACACATCATTCCAAACATCATTCCACACCTCATTCCACACCTCATTCCACCCATTATTCCAGACATCATTCCACATATCATTCCACAACATTCCTCAACATTCCACACATCATTCCACACATTATTCCACACATCAGTCCATACCTCATTCCACTCCTCATTCCACACATCATTCCTCACATCATGCCACACATCATTCCAAACATCATTCCACACCTCATTCCACATAACATTCCACACATCATTCCACACATCATTCCACACATCATTCCACACTTCATTTCACACATAATCCCTCACCTCATTGCAAACATCATTCCACACATCATTCAATACATCATTCCACATATCATTCCACACATAATTCCACACATCATTCCACACATCGTTCCCCAAGCATTGCACACATCATTCCACACATCATTCCGCACCGCATTCCACACATTATTCCACACATCATTGCACACATCATTCCACACATCATTCCAAATATCATTCCACACCTCATTCCACATATCATTCCACGCATTATTCCACGCATCATTCCACATCTCATTCCACACATCATTGCACACATCATTCCACACATCATTCCACATCTCTTTCCACACATCATTCCACACATCTTTCCACACATGTTTCCACACATCATTCAACACATCATTCCACACATCATTCCAAATATCATTCCACACCTCATTCCACATATCATTCCACGCATCATTCCATGCATCATTCCACATCTCATTCCACACATCATTGCACACAACATTCCACCCATCATTCCAACCTTATTCCACCCATCATTCCACATCTCTTTCCACACATCATTCCACACATCTTTCCACACATCATTCCACACATCATTCCACACCTCATTCCACACATCATTCCACACATCAATGCACACCTCACTCCACAAATAATTCCACACATCATTCCACAAATCATTCCACACATCAATGACACATCATTCCACACCTCATTCCACACATCATTCCATAACATTCCACACAATATTACACACATCAATCCACACATCATTCCACACATCATTCCACACATCATTCCAAACATCATTCCACACATCATTCCAAACATCATTCCACACATCATTCCACACATCATTCCACACATTATTGACACAGTAATTCCATACCTCATTCCACACATCATTCCATAACATTCCACTCATCATTCCTCACATCATTCCACACATCATTGACACATCATTCCATACCTCATTCCACACATCATTCCATAACATTCCACTCATCTTTCCTCACATCATTCCACACATCATTGAGACATCATTCCACACATCATTCCACACATCATTCCACACATCATTCCACACATCATTGACACATCATTTCATACCTCATTCCACACATCATTCCATAACATTCCACTCTACATTCCACACATTATTCCACACATCATTGAGACATCATTCCACACATCATTCCACACATCATTCCACACGTCATTCCACACCTCATTCCACACATCATTCCACACGTCATTCCACACAGCATTACACACATCATTCTTCACATCAATTCACACCTCATTCCACACCTTATTCCACACATCATTCCACACATCATTCAATACGTCATTCCACATATCATTCAATACATCATTCCACATATCATTCCACACCTCATTCCATACCTCATTCCACACATCATTCCACACAGCATTCCACACATTATTCCACACAACACTCCAAATATCATCCAATCCTCAATCCTCATATCATTCCACGCATCATTCCACATCTCTTTCCACACATCATTCCACACATCCTTCCACACCTCATTCTACACCTCATTCCACACGTGATTCCACACGTCATTCCACACATCATTCCACACATCATTCAATACGTCATTCCACATATCATTCCACACTTCGTTCCACACATCATTCCACACATCGTTGCACAAGCATTGCACACATCATTCCACACATCATTCCACACCGCATTCCACACATTATTCCACACATCATTGCACACATCATTCCACACAGCATTCCAAATATTATTCCACACCTCATTCCAAATATCATTCCACGCATCATTCCACGCATCATTCCACATCTCATTCCACACATCATTGCACACATCATCCCACACATCATTCCACATCTCTTTCCACACATCATTCCACACATCTTTCCACACATATTTCCACACATCATTCAACACATCATTCCACACATCATTCCAAATATCATTCCACATCTCATTCCACACATCATTGCACACAACATTCCACACATCATTACACATCTCTTTCCACACATCATTCAACACATCATTCCACACATCATTCCAAATATCATTCCACACCTCATTCCACATATCATTCCACGCATCATTCCACGCATCATTCCACATCTCATTCCACACATCATTGCACACAACATTCCACACATCATTCCAACCTTATTCCACACATCATTCCACATCTCTTTCCACACATCATTCCATACATATTTCCACACATCATTCCACACATCATTCCACACCTCATTCCACACATCATTCCACACATCAATCCACACCTCACTCCACAAATAATTCCACACATCATTCCACAAATCATTCCACACATCAATGACACATCATTCCAGACCTCATTCCACACATCATTCCACACAGCATTCCAAATATCATTCCACACCTCATTCCACATATCATTCCACGCATCATTCCACGCATCATTCCACATCTCATTCCACACATCATTGCACACATCATTCCACACATCATTCCACATCTCTTTCCACACATCATTCCACACATCTTTCCACACATGTTTCCACACATCATTCAACACATCATTCCACACATCATTCCAAACACCATTCCACACCTCATTCCACACCTCATTCCACACATCATTCCACACATCAGTCCATACCTCATTCCACACCTCAGTCCACACCTCATTCCACACATCATACCAAACATCATTCCACACCTCATTCCACACATCATTCCACACATCATTCCACACATCATTCCAAACATCATTCCACACATCATTCCATACATCATTCCAGTTATCATTCGACACATCATTCCACACATCTTTCCACACTTCATTCCAAACATCTTTCCACATTACATTCCACGCCTCATTCCACGCATCATTCCACACCTCATTCCACACCTCAATCCACAACTCATTCCACACATCATTCCAAACACCATTCCACACCTCATTCCACACCTCATTCCACATATCATTCCAGACATCAGTCCATACCTCATTCCACACCTCAGTCCACACCTCATTCCACACATCATACCACACATCATTCCAAACACCATTCCACACCTCATTACACACATCATTCCACACATCATTCCACACATCATTCCAAACATCATTCCACACATCATTCCATACATCATTCCAGTTATCATTCGACACATCATTCCACACATCTTTCCACACTTCATTCCAAACATCATTCCACATCACATTCCACGCCTCATTCCACGCATCATTCCACACCTCATTCCACACCTCAATCCAAATATCATTCCACGCATCATTCCACCCATCATTCCACACATCATTCCCACATCATTCCACAACATTCCTCAACATTCAACACATCATTCCACACATCATTCCACACATCAGTCCTTACCTAATTCCACACCTCATTCCACACATCTTTCGACACATCATTCCACACTTCATTTCACACATAATTCCTCACCTCATTCCACACATCATTCCACACATCATTCAATACATCATTCCACATATCATTCCACACATAATTCCACAAATCATTCCACACATCAGTCCGCAAGCATTGCACACATCATTCCACACATCATTCCACACCGCATTCCACACATTATACCACACATCATTGCACACATCATTCCACACAGCATTCCAAATATCATTCCACACCTCATTCCACATATTATTCCACGCATCATTCCACGCATCATTCCACATCTCATTCCACACATCATTCCACACCTCATTCCACACATCATTCTACATCTCTTTCCACACATCATTCCACACATCATTCCACACATCATTCCACACATAATTCCACGCATCTTTCCACACCGCATTCCACACATAATACCACACATCATTGCACACATCATTCCACACAGCATTCCAAATATCATTCCGCACCTTATTCCACATATTATTCCATGCATCATTCCACGCATCATTCCACACCTCATTCCACACATCATTCCACGCAACATTCCAAATATCATCCAATCCTCATTCCTCATATCATTCCATGCATCATTCCACATCTCATTGCACACATCATTCCACACATCCTTCCACACCTCATTCCACACCTCATTCCACACGTGATTCCACACATCATTTCACATAGCATTCCAAATATCATTCCACACCTCATTCCACACCTCAATCCACACATCATTCCACACATCATTCAATACATCATTCCACATCTCATTCCACACATCATTCCACACATCATTCCACACATAATTCCACTCATTAATCCAAACATCATTCTATCCCTCATTCCACACCTCATTGAACACCTCATTCCACACATCATTCCGCACATCATTCCACACCCCATTCCACACCTCATTCCTCATATCATTCCACAACATTCAACACATCATTCCACACATCAATCCACACATCATTCCATCCCTCATTCCACACGACATTCATCAACTCATTCCACACATCATGCCACACATCATTCCACACCCCATTCCACACCTCATTCCACACATCATTCCACACATCAGTCCATACCTCATTCCACACCTCATTCCACACCTCATTCCACACATCATTCCACACATCATTCCACACATCATTCCACTCATCATTCCACACATCATTCCAAACATCATTCCACATCACATTCCACACATCATTCCACACATCATTCCAAACATCATTCCACACATCATTCCATACATCATTCCAGATGTCATTCGACACATTATTCCACACATCTTTCCACACGTCATTCCAAACATCATTCCACATCACATTCCACGCATCATTCCAAGCAGCATTCCACACCTCATTCCACACCTCAATCCACATATCATTCCACGCATCATTCCACACATCATTCTGCACATCATTCCAAACATCATTCCACACCTCATTCCACACCTCATTCCACCCATTATTCCAGACATCATTCCACATATCATTCCACAACATTCCTCAACATTCCACACATCATTCCACACATTATTCCACACATCAGTCCATACCTCATTCCACTCCTCATTCCACACATCATTCCTCACATCATGCCACACATCATTCCAAACATCATTCCACACCTCATTCCACATAACATTCCACACATCATTCCACACATCATTCCACACATCATTCCACACTTCATTTCACACATAATCCCTCACCTCATTGCAAACATCATTCCACACATCATTCAATACATCATTCCACATATCATTCCACACATAATTCCACACATCATTCCACAAATCGTTCCCCAAGCATTGCACACATCATTCCACACATCATTCCGCACCGCATTCCACACATTATTCCACACATCATTGCACACATCATTCCACACAGCATTCCAAATATCATTCCACACCTCATTCCACATATCATTCCACGCATCATTCCACGCATCATTCCACATCTCATTCCACACATCATTGCACACATCATTCCACACATCATTCCACATCTCTTTCCACACATCATTCCACACATCTTTCCACACATGTTTCCACACATCATTCAACACATCATTCCACACATCATTCCAAATATCATTCCACACCTCATTCCACATATCATTCCACGCATCATTCCACGCATCATTCCACATCTCATTCCACACATCATTGCACACAACATTCCACACATCATTCCAACCTTATTCCACCCATCATTCCACATCTCTTTCCACACATCATTCCACACATCTTTCCACACATCATTCCACACATCATTCCACACCTCATTCCACACATCATTCCACACATCAATCCACACCTCACTCCACAAATAATTCCACACATCATTCCACAAATCATTCCACACATCAATGACACATCATTCCACACCTCATTCCACACATCATTCCATAACATTCCACACATCATTACTCACATCAATCCACACATCATTCCACACATCATTCCACACATCATTCCAAACATCATTCCACACATCATTCCAAACATCATTCCACACATCATTCCACACATCATTCCACACATTATTGACACAGTAATTCCATACCTCATTCCACACATCATTCCATAACATTCCACTCATCATTCCTCACCTCATTCCACACATCATTGACACATCATTCCATACCTCATTCCACACATCATTCCATAACATTCCACTCATCTTTCCTCACATCATTCCACACATCATTGAGACATCATTCCACACATCATTCCACACATCATTCCACACATCATTCCACACATCATTGACACATCATTTCATACCTCATTCCACACATCATTCCATAACATTCCACTCTACATTCCACACATTATTCCACACATCATTGAGACATCATTCCACACATCATTCCACACATCATTCCACACATCATTCCACACCTCATTCCACACATCATTCCACACGTCATTCCACACAGCATTACACACATCATTCTTCACATCAATTCACACCTCATTCCACACCTTATTCCACACATCATTCCACACATCATTCAATACGTCATTCCACATATCATTCAATATATCATTCCACATATCATTCCACACCTCATTCCATACCTAATTCCACACATCATTCCACACAGCATTCCACACATTATTCCACACAACACTCCAAATATCATCCAATCCTCAATCCTCATATCATACCACGCATCATTCCACATCTCTTTCCACACATCATTCCACACATCCTTCCACACCTCATTCTACACCTCATTCCACACGTGATTCCACACGTCATTCCACACATCATTCCACACATCATTCAATACATCATTCCACATATCATTCCACACTTCGTTCCACACATCATTCCACACATCGTTGAACAAGCATTGCACACATCATTCCACACATCATTCCACACCGCATTCCACACATTATTCCACACATCATTGCACACATCATTCCACACAGCATTCCAAATATTATTCCACACCTCATTCCAAATATCATTCCACGCATCATTCCACGCATCATTCCACATCTCATTCCACACATCATTGCACACATCATCCCACACATCATTCCACATCTCTTTCCACACATCATTCCACACATCTTTCCACACATATTTCCACACATCATTCAACACATCATTCCACACATCATTCCAAATATCATTCCACATCTCATTCCACACATCATTGCACACAACATTCCACACATCATTCCACATCTCTTTCCACACATCATTCAACACATCATTCCACACATCATTCCAAATATCATTCCACACCTCATTCCACATATCATTCCACGCATCATTCCACGCATCATTCCACATCTAATTCCACACATCATTGCACACAACATTCCACACATCATTCCAACCTTTTTCCACACATCATTCCACATCTCTTTCCACACATCATTCCATACATATTTCCACACATCATTCCACACATCATTCCACACCTCATTCCACACATCATTCCACAAATCATTCCACAGATCAATGACACATCAATCCAGACCTCATTCCACACATCATTCCACACAGCATTCCAAATATCATTCCACACCTCATTCTACATATCATTCCACGCATCATTCCACGCATCATTCCACATCTCATTCCACACATCATTGCACACATCATTCCACACATCATTCCACATCTCTTTCCACACATCATTCCACACATCTTTCCACACATGTTTCCACACATCATTCAACACATCATTCCACACATCATTCCAAATATCATTCCACACCTCATTCCACATATCATTCCACGCATCATTCCACGCATCATTCCACATCTCATTCCACACATCATTGCACACAACATTCCACACATCATTCCAACCTTATTCCACACATCATTCCACATCTCTTTCCACACATCATTCCACACATCTTTCCACACATCATTCCACACATCATTCCACACCTCATTCCACACATCATTCCACACATCAATCCACACCTCACTCCACAAATAATTCCACACATCATTCCACAAATCATTCCACACATCATTCCACACATCATTCCACACATCATTCCACACATCATTCCAAACAACATTCCACACATCATTCCACACATCATTCCACACATTATTGACACAGTAATTACATACCTCATTCCACACATCATTCCATAACATTCCACTCATCATTCCTCACATCATAACACACATCATTGACACATCATTCCATACCTCATTCCACACATCATTCCATAACATTCCACTCATCTTTCCTCACATCATTCCACACATCATTGAGACATCATTCCACACATCATTCCACACATCATTCCACACATCATTCCACACATCATTGACACATCATTTCATACCTCATTCCACACATCATTCCATAACATTCCACTCTACATTCCACACATTATTCCACACATCATTGAGACATCATTCCACACATCATTCCACACATCATTCCACACGTCATTCCACACCTCATTCCACACATCATTCCACACGTCATTCCACACAGCATTACACACATCATTCTTCACATCAATTCACACCTCATTCCACACCTTATTCCACACATCATTCCACACATCATTCAATACGTCATTCCACATATCATTCAATACATCATTCCACATATCATTCCACACCTCATTCCATACCTCATTCCACACATCATTCCACACAGCATTCCACACATTATTCCACACAACACTCCAAATATCATCCAATCCTCAATCCTCATATCATTCCACGCATCATTCCACATCTCTTTCCACACATCATTCCACACATCCTTCCACACCTCATTCTACACCTCATTCCACACGTGATTCCACACGTCATTCCACACATCATTCCACACATCATTCAATACATCATTCCACATATCATTCCACACTTCGTTCCACTCATCATTCCACACATCGTTGCACAAGCATTGCACACATCATTCCACACATCATTCCACACCGCATTCCACACATTATTCCACACATCATTGCACACATCATTCCACACAGCATTCCAAATATTATTCCACACCTCATTCAAAATATCATTCCACGCATCATTCCACGCATCATTCCACATCTCATTCCACACATCATTGCACACATCATCCCACACATCATTCCACATCTCTTTCCACACATCATTCCACACATCTTTCCACGCATATTTCCACACATCATTCAACACATCATTCCACACATCATTCCAAATATCATTCCACATCTCATTCCACACATCATTGCACACAACATTCCACACAAATTTCCACATCTCTTTCCACACATCATTCAACACATCATTCCACACATCATTCCAAATATCATTCCACACCTCATTCCACATATCATTCCACGCATCATTCCACGCATCATTCCACATCTCATTCCACACATCATTCCATACATATTTCCACACATCATTCCACACATCATTCCACACCTCATTCCACACATCATTCCACACATCAATCCACACCTCACTCCACAAATAATTCCACACATCATTCCACAAATCATTCCACACATCAATGACACATCATTCCAGACATCATTCCACACATCATTCCACACATCATTCCACACCTCATTCCACACATCATTCCACACATCATTCAATACAACATTCCACATACCATTCGACACATCATTCCACACATCATTCCACACCTCATTCCACACATCATTCCACACAGCTTTCCACACATCATTCCATAACATTCCACTCATCATTCCTCACATCATTCCATACATCATTGACACATCATTCTATACCTCATTCCACACATCATTCCATAAAATTCCCCTCATCATTCCTCACATCATTCCATACATCATTGAGACATCATTTCACACATCATTCCACACATCATTCCACACATCATTCCACACATCATTGACAAATCATTCCATACCTCATTCCACACATCATTCCATAACATTCCACTCATCATTCCTCACATCATTCCACACATCATTGAGACATCATTCCACACATCATTCCACACATCATTCCACACATCATTCCACACCTCATTCCACACATCATTCCACACATCATTCAATACATCATTCCACAGATCATTCGACACATCATTCCACACATCATTCCACACCTCATTCCACACATCATTCCACACAGCTTTCCACACATCATTCCAGACAACATTCCAAATATCATCCAATCCTCATTCCTCATATCATTCCACGCATCATTCCACATCTCATTCCACGCATCATTCCACACATCATTCCACACCTCATTCCACACGTCATTCCACACATCATTCCACACATCATTCCACACAGCATTCCACACAGCATTCCACACATCATTGCACATTTCGTTCCACACCTCATTCCACACCTCATTCCACACATCATTCCACACAGCATTCCACACATTATTCCAAACATCACTCCAAATATCATCCAATCCTCATTCCTCATATCATTCCAGCATCATTCCACATCTCATTCCACGCATCATTCCACGCATCATTCCACATCTCATTCCACACATCATTGCACACATCATCCCACACATCATTCCACATCTCTTTCCACACATCATTCCACACATCTTTCCACACATATTTCCACACATCATTCAACACATCATTCCACACATCATTCCAAATATCATTCCACATCTCATTCCACACATCATTGCACACAACATTCCACACATCATTACACATCTCTTTCCACACATCATTCAACACATCATTCCACACATCATTCCAAATATCATTCCACACCTCATTCCACATATCATTCCACGCATCATTCCACGCATCATTCCACATCTCATTCCACACATCATTGCACACAACATTCCACACATCATTCCAACCTTTTTCCACACATCATTCCACATCTCTTTCCACACATCATTCCATACATATTTCCACACATCATTCCACACATCATTCCACACCTCATTCCACACATCATTCCACAAATCATTCCACAGATCAATGACACATCAATCCAGACCTCATTCCACACATCATTCCACACAGCATTCCAAATATCATTCCACACCTCATTCTACATATCATTCCACGCATCATTCCACGCATCATTCCACATCTCATTCCACACATCATTGCACACATCATTCCACACATCATTCCACATCTCTTTCCACACATCATTCCACACATCTTTCCACACATGTTTCCACACATCATTCAACACATCATTCCACACATCATTCCAAATATCATTCCACACCTCATTCCACATATCATTCCACCCATCATTCCACGCATCATTCCACATCTCATTCCACACATCATTGCACACAACATTCCACACATCATTCCAACCTTATTCCACACATCATTCCACATCTCTTTCCACACATCATTCCACACATCTTTCCACACATCATTCCACACATCATTCCACACCTCATTCCACACATCATTCCACACATCAATCCACACCTCACTCCACAAATAATTCCACACATCATTCCACAAATCATTCCACACATCATTCCACACATCATTCCACACATCATTCCACACATCATTCCAAACAACATTCCACACATCATTCCACACATCATTCCACACATTATTGACACAGTAATTACATACCTCATTCCACACATCATTCCATAACATTCCACTCATCATTCCTCACATCATAACACACATCATTGACACATCATTCCATACCTCATTCCACACATCATTCCATAACATTCCACTCATCTTTCCTCACATCATTCCACACATCATTGAGACATCATTCCACACATCATTCCACACATCATTCCACACATCATTCCACACATCATTGACACATCATTTCATACCTCATTCCACACATCATTCCATAACATTCCACTCTACATTCCACACATTATTCCACACATCATTGAGACATCATTCCACACATCATTCCACACATCATTCCACACGTCATTCCACACCTCATTCCACACATCATTCCACACGTCATTCCACACAGCATTACACACATCATTCTTCACATCAATTCACACCTCATTCCACACCTTATTCCACACATCATTCCACACATCATTCAATACGTCATTCCACATATCATTCAATACATCATTCCACATATCATTCCACACCTCATTCCATACCTCATTCCACACATCATTCCACACAGCATTCCACACATTATTCCACACAACACTCCAAATATCATCCAATCCTCAATCCTCATATCATTCCACGCATCATTCCACATCTCTTTCCACACATCATTCCACACATCCTTCCACACCTCATTCTACACCTCATTCCACACGTGATTCCACACGTCATTCCACACATCATTCCACACATCATTCAATACATCATTCCACATATCATTCCACACTTCGTTCCACTCATCATTCCACACATCGTTGCACAAGCATTGCACACATCATTCCACACATCATTCCACACCGCATTCCACACATTATTCCACACATCATTGCACACATCATTCCACACAGCATTCCAAATATTATTCCACACCTCATTCAAAATATCATTCCACGCATCATTCCACGCATCATTCCACATCTCATTCCACACATCATTGCACACATCATCCCACACATCATTCCACATCTCTTTCCACACATCATTCCACACATCTTTCCACGCATATTTCCACACATCATTCAACACATCATTCCACACATCATTCCAAATATCATTCCACATCTCATTCCACACATCATTGCACACAACATTCCACACAAATTTCCACATCTCTTTCCACACATCATTCAACACATCATTCCACACATCATTCCAAATATCATTCCACACCTCATTCCACATATCATTCCACGCATCATTCCACGCATCATTCCACATCTCATTCCACACATCATTCCATACATATTTCCACACATCATTCCACACATCATTCCACACCTCATTCCACACATCATTCCACACATCAATCCACACCTCACTCCACAAATAATTCCACACATCATTCCACAAATCATTCCACACATCAATGACACATCATTCCAGACATCATTCCACACATCATTCCACACATCATTCCACACCTCATTCCACACATCATTCCACACATCATTCAATACAACATTCCACATACCATTCGACACATCATTCCACACATCATTCCACACCTCATTCCACACATCATTCCACACAGCTTTCCACACATCATTCCATAACATTCCACTCATCATTCCTCACATCATTCCATACATCATTGACACATCATTCTATACCTCATTCCACACATCATTCCATAAAATTCCCCTCATCATTCCTCACATCATTCCATACATCATTGAGACATCATTTCACACATCATTCCACACATCATTCCACACATCATTCCACACATCATTGACAAATCATTCCATACCTCATTCCACACATCATTCCATAACATTCCACTCATCATTCCTCACATCATTCCACACAATCATTGAGACATCATTCCACACATCATTCCACACATCATTCCACACATCATTCCACACCTCATTCCACACATCATTCCACACATCATTCAATACATCATTCCACAGATCATTCGACACATCATTCCACACATCATTCCACACCTCATTCCACACATCATTCCACACAGCTTTCCACACATCATTCCAGACAACATTCCAAATATCATCCAATCCTCATTCCTCATATCATTCCACGCATCATTCCACATCTCATTCCACGCATCATTCCACACATCATTCCACACCTCATTCCACACGTCATTCCACACATCATTCCACACATCATTCCACACAGCATTCCACACAGCATTCCACACATCATTGCACATTTCGTTCCACACCTCATTCCACACCTCATTCCACACATCATTCCACACAGCATTCCACACATTATTCCAAACATCACTCCAAATATCATCCAATCCTCATTCCTCATATCATTCCAGCATCATTCCACATCTCATTCCACGCATCATTCCACACATCATTCCACACCTCATTCCACACGTCATTCCACACATCATTCCACACAGCATTCCACACAGCATTCCACACATCATTCCACACATCCTTCCACACCTCATTCCACACCTCATTCCACACGTGATTCCTCACATCATTCCACACAGCATTCCAAATATCATTCCACACCTCATTCCACATCTCATTCCACACATCATTCCACACATCATTCCACACATGATTCCACACACTAATCCACACATCATTCTATCCCTCATTCCACACCTTATTTAACACCTCATTCCACACATCATTCCACACATCATTCCACACCCCATTCCACACCTCATTCCCCATATCATTACACGACATTCAACACATCGTTCCACACATCAATCCACATATCATTCCATCCCTCATTCCACACGTCATTGAACAACTCATTCCACTCATCATTCCACACACCATTCCAAACATCATTCCACATCACATTCCACGCATCATTCCACGCATCATTCCACACATCATTCCACACAACATTCCACACAACATTGCACACATCATTCCACACCTCATTCCACACCTCATTCCACACATCATTCACTCACATCATTCCACACAACTTTCCAAATATCATCCACTCCTCATTCCACATACATTCCACGCATCATTCCACATCTCATTCCACACATCATTCCACACATCATTCCACACATCATTCCACACATCATTCCACACCGCATTCCACACATTATCCACACATCATTGCACACATCATTCCACACAGCATTCCAAATATCATTCCACACCTAATTCCACATATCATTCCTCGCATCATTCCACGCATAATTCCACATCTCATTCCACACATCATTGCACACATCATTCCACACATCATTCCAACCTTATTCCACACATGATTCCACATCTCTTTCCACACATCATTTCACACATCTTTCCACACATGTTTCCACACATCATTCAACACATCATTCCACACATCATTCCAAATATCATTCCACACCTCATTCCACATATCATTCCACGCATCATTCGACGCATCATTCCACATCTCATTCCACACATCATTGCACACAACATTCCAAACATCATTCCAACCTTATTCCACACATGATTCCACATCTCTTTCCACACATCATTCCACACATATTTCCACACATCATTCCATACATCATTCCACACCTCATTCCACAAATAATTCCACACATCATTCCACAAATCATTCCACACATCAATGACACATCATTCCACACCTCATTCCACACATCATTCCATAACATTCCACACATCATTCCACACATCAATCCACACATCATTCCACACATCATTCCACACATTATTCGAATCATCATTCCACACATCATTCCACACACCATTCCACACATCATTCCACACATCATTCCACACATCATTGACACATCATTCCATACATCATTCCACACATCATTCCATAACATTCCACTCATCATTCCTCACATCATTCGACACATCATTGACACATCATTCCATACCTCATTCCACACATCATTCCATAACATTCCACTCATCCTTCCTCACATCATTCCACACATCATTGAGACATCATTCCACACATCATTCCACACATCATTCTACACATCATTCCACACGTCATTCCACACATCATTGACACATCATTCCATACCTCATTCCACACATAATTCCATAACATTCCACTCATCATTCCTCACATTATTTCACACATCATTGAGACATCATTCCACACATCATTCCACACATCATTCCACACATCATTCCACTCCTCATTCCACACATCATTCCACACATCATTCAATACATCATTCCACATATCATTCGACACATCATTCCACACATCATTCCACACCTCATTCCACACATCATTCCACACAGCTTTCCACACATCATTCCAGACAACATTCCAAATATCATCTAATCCTCATTCCTCATATCATTCCACGCATCATTCCACACCTCATTCCTCACGTCATTCCACACATCATTCCACACATCATTCCACACAGCATTCCAAATAACATTGCACACCTCATTCCACACATCAT
The DNA here is from genome assembly GCF_044704955.1 of Pristiophorus japonicus. Lineage (NCBI taxonomy): Eukaryota > Metazoa > Chordata > Chondrichthyes > Pristiophoridae > Pristiophorus > Pristiophorus japonicus. The sequence continues at coordinate 20,977,553 of NC_092001.1, read as the reverse complement.
TCCACACGTCATTCCACACAGCATTACGCACATCATTCTTCACATCAATTCACACCTCATTCCACACCTTATTCCACACATCATTCCACACATCATTCAACACATCATTCCACACATCATTCCAAATATGATTCCACACCTCATTCCACATCTCATTCCACACTTCATTCCACACAGCATTCCACACATTATTCCACACAACACTGCAAATATCATCCAAACCTCATTCCTCATATCATTCCACGCATCATTCCACATCTCATTCCACACATCATTCCACACATCCTTCCACACCTCATTCCACACCTCATTCAACACCTCCTTCCACACCTCATTCGACACATCATACTACACATCATTCCACACCTCATTCCTCACATCATTCCACACAGTTTTCCACTCATCATTCCAGACAACATTCCAAATATCATCCAATCCTCATTCCTCATATCATTCCACGCATCATTCCACATCTCATTCCACACAGCATTCTACTCTTCATTTCACACATAATTCCTCACCTCATTCCACACATCATTCCACACATCATTCAATACATCATGCCACATATCATTCCACACATAATTCCACACATCGTTCCACAAGCATTGCACACATCATTCCACACATCATTCCACACCGCATTCCACACATTATTCCACACATCATTGCACACATCATTCCACACAGCATTCCAAATATCATTGCACACCTCATTCCACATATCATTTCACGCATCATTCCACGCATCATTCCACATCTCATTCCAAACATCATTGCACACATCATACCAAACATCATTCCACATCTGTTTCCACACATCATTCCACACATCTTTCCACACATGTTTCCACACATCATTCAACACATCATTCCACACATCATTCCAAATATCATTCCACACCTCATTCCACATATCATTCCACGCATCATTCCACGCACCATTCCACATCTCATTCCACACATCATTGCACACAACATTCCACACATCATTCCAACCTTATTCCACACATCATTCCACATCTCTTTCCACACATCATTCCACACATCTTTCAACACATCATTCCACACATCATTCCACACCTCATTCCACACATCATTCCACACATCAATCCACAACTCACTCCATAAATAATTCCACACATCATTCCACAAATCATTCCACACATCAATGACACATCATTCCACACCTCATTCCCCGCATCATTCCATAACATTCCACACATCATTACACTCATCATTACACACATCATTCCACACATCATTCCAAACATCATTCCACACATCATTCCACACATCATTGACACATCATTCCATACCTCATTCCACACATCATTCCATAACATTCCACTCATCATTCCTCACATCATTCCACACATCATTGACACATCATTCCATACCTCATTCCACACATCATTCCATAACATTCCACTCATCATTCCTCACATCATTCCACACATCATTGAGACATCATTCCACACATCATTCCACACATCATTCCACACATCATTCCACACATCATTGACACATCATTCCATACCTCATTCCACACATCATTCCATAACATTCCACTCATCATTCCTCACATCATTCCACACATCATTGAGACATCATTCCACACATCATTCCACACATCATTCCACACGTCATTCCACACCTCATTCCACACATCATTCCACACATCATTCAATACATCATTCCACATATCATTCGACACATCATTCCACACATCATTCCACACCTCATTACTCACATCATTCCACACAGCTTTCCACACATCATTCCAGACAACATTCCAAATATCATCCAATCCTCATTCCTCATATCATTCCACGCATCATTTCACATCTCATTCCACACAGCATTCCACTCTTCATTTCACACATAATTCCTCACCTCATTCCACACATCATTCCAAACATCATTCAATACATCATTCCACATATCATTCCACACATCGTTTCACAAGCATTTCCCACATCATTCCACACATCATTCCACACCGCATTCCACACATTATTCCACAAATCATTGCACACATCATTCCACACAGCATTCCAAATATCATTCCACACTTCATTCCACATATCATTCCACGCATCATTCCACGCATCATTCCACATCTCATTCCACACATCATTGCACACATCATTACACACATCATTTCACATCTCTTTTCACACATCATTCCACACATCTTTCCACACATGTTTCCACACATCATTCAACACATCATTCCACACATCATTCCAAATATCATTCCACACCTCATTCCACATATCATTCCACGCATCATTCCATGCATCATTCCACATCTCATTCCACACATCATTGCACACAACATTCCACACATCATTCCAAACTTATTCCACACATCATTACACATCTCTTTCCAGACATCATTCCACACACCTTTCCACACATCATTCCACACATCATTCCACACCTCATTCCACACATCATTCCACACATCAATCCACACCTCACTCCACAAATAATTCCACACAACATTCCACAAATCAATGACACATCATTACACACCTCATTCCACACATCATTCCATAACATTCCACACATCATTACACACATCAATCCCCACATCATTCCACACATCATTCCACACATCATTCCAAACATCATTCCACACATCTTTCCACACATCATTGACACATCATTCCATACCTCATTCCACACATCATTCAATACATCATTCCACATATCATTCCACACATCATTCCACACATCATTCCATACATAATTCCACACAGCATTCCACACATCATTGCACACTTCATTCCGCACCTCATTCCACACCTCATTCCACACATCATTCCACACAGCTTTCCACACTTCATTCCACACAACATTCCAAATATCATCCAATCCTCATTCCTCATATCATTCCACGCATCATTCCACACATCATTCCACACAGCATTCCAAATATCATTCCACACCTCATTCCACACATCATTCCACACGTCATTCCACACAACGTTCAGTACATCATTCCACATATCATTCCACACATCATTCCCCATCATTCCACAAAAATTCCACAAAGCTTTCCACACATCATTGCACACTTCATTCCACACCTCATTCCACACCTCATTCCACACATCATTCCACACAGCATTCCACACATCATTCCACACATCATTCCACACATAATTCCACACATTAATCCACACATCAATCTATCCCTCATTCCACACCTCATTGAACACCTCATTCCACACATCAATCCACACATCATTCCACACCCCATTCCACACCTCATTCCACATATCATTCCACAACATTCAACACATCATTCCACACATCAATCCACACATCATTCGAATCCTCATTCCACACGTCATTCAACAACTCATTCCACACATCATGCCATACATCATTCCACACATCATTCCACACCTCATTCCACACATCATTCCACTCATTATTCCACACATCATTCCAAACATCATTCCACATCACATTCCACGCATCATTCCACGCATCATTCCACACATCTTTCCACACTTCATTCCACACATCATTCCTCACATCATTTCTCACATCATTCAATACATCATTACATAAACCATTCCACACATCATTCCACACATCATTCCACACAACATTCCACACAACATTGCACACATCATTCCACACCTCATTCCACACATCATTCACTCACATCATTCCACACAACTTTCCAAATATCATCCACTCCTCATTCCACATATCATTCCACGCATCATTCCACATCTCATTCCACACATCATTCCACACATCATTACACACATCATTCCACACATCATTCCACACATCATTCAAAACCTCATTCAACATACCTTACTACATCTCATTCCACACATAATTCCACACATCATTCCACACATCACTCCATACCTCATTCCACACCTCAATCCACACTTCATTCCACACATCATTCCACACATCATTCCACACATCAATCGACATATTATTCCAAACATCATTCCACATCACATTCCACACTTCATTCCACGCATCATTCCACACATCATTCCAAACGTGATTCCACACATCATTCCATACATCATTCCAGATGTCATTCGACACATCATTCCACATATCTTTTCACACTTCATTCCACACATCATTCCTCATCTCATTCCACACATCATTCCACACATCAATCCACACCTCACTCCACATATAATTCCACACATCATTCCACAAATCATTCCACACAGCAATGACACATCATTCCACTCCTAATTCCACACATCATTCCATAACATTCCCCACATCATTACACACATCAACCCACACATCATTCCACACATCATTCCATAAATCATTCCAAACATCATTCCACACATCATTCCACACATTATTCCACACATCATTCCACACATCATTCTACACATCATTCCACAAATCATTGACACATTATTCCATACCTCATTCCTCACATCATTCCATAACATTCCACTCATCATTCCACACATCATTCCACACATCATTGAGACATCATTCCACACATCATTCCACACTTCATTCCACACATCATTCCACACCTCATTCCACACATCATTCCACACATCATTCAATACATCATTCCACATATCATTCCACACATCATTCCACACATCGTTCCACACCTCATTCCACAACTCATTCCAAACATCATTCCACACATCATTCCACACATCATTCCTCACCTCATTCCACTCATCATTCCACACATCATTCAATACATCATTCCACATATCATTCCACACATCATTCCACACATCATTCCACAGAGCATTCCAGACATCATTGACACATCATTCCACACATCATTCCACACAGCATTCCAAAAAGCATTCCACACATAATTCCTCACCTTATTCCACACATCATTCCACACATCATTGCAAACATCATTCTACTCAGCATTCCAAACATCATTCACACCTCATTCCACATATCATTCCACGCATCATTCCACATCTCATTCCGCACAGCATTACACACATCATTCCACACCAAATTCCACACATCATTTCACACATAATTGCACACATCATTGCACACATCATTGCACACATCATTCCACACATCATTGCACACATCATTCCACAACATTCCATGCATCATTGCACACATCAATCCACACATCATTCCACACATCAGTCCACACCTCATTCCACAACTCATTCCAAACATCATTCCACACATCATTCAAAACATCATTCCACATATCATTCCACACATCATTCCACACATCATTCCACAGAGCATTCCACACATCATTGCACACATCATTCCACACCTCATTCCACACATCATTCCACACAGCATACCACACATCATTCCAGAGAACATTCCAAATATCTTCCAATCCTCATTCCTCATATCATTCCACGCATCATTCCACACCTCATTCCACACATCATTCCACACATCATTCCACGCCTCATTCCACACGTCATTCCACACCTCATTCCACACATAATTCCACACGTCATTCCACACATCATTCCATAAATCATTCCACACTTCATTCCACATATCATTCCACGCATCATTCCACACATCATTGCACACATCATTCCACATATCATTCCACACATCATTCGACACATCATTCCATCCCTCATTCCACACCTCAATCCACACTTCATTCCACACATCATTCCACACATCATTCCACACATCAATCGAAACATTATTCCAAACATCATTCCACATCACATTCCACACAACATTCCACGCATCATTCCACACATCTTTCCACACTTCATTCCACACATCATTCCTCACCTCATTCCACACATCATTACACACAGCATTCCACACATCATTCCAAACATCATTCCACATCAACTTCCACATCATTCCACGCATTATTATACACCATATTCCACGCATCATTCCACACCATATTCCATACATCATTCCACACATCATTCCACACAGCATTCCACACATCATTCCACACAGCATTCCACACAGCATTCCACACATCATTGCACACAACATTCCACACATCATTCCACACCTCATTCCACACATCATTCCACATCTCTTTCCACACATCATTCCACACATCCTTCAACACATCATTCCACACATCATTCCACACGTCATTCCACACATCATTCCACACATCAATCCACACCTCACTACACATATAATTCCACACATCATTCCACAAATCATTCCACACATCAATGACACATCATTCCACTCCTCATTCCACACATCATTCCATAACATTCCTCACATCATTACACACATCAACCCACACATCATTCCACACATCATTCCATACATCATTCCAAACATCATTCCACACATCATTCCACACATTATTCCACACATCATTCCACACATCATTCCACACATCATTCCACAAATCATTGATACATCATTCCATACCTCATTCCTCACATCATTCCATAACATTCCACTCATCATTCCACACATCATTCCACACATCATTGAGACATCATTCCACACATCATTCCACACTTCATTCCACACATCATTCCACACCTCATTCCACACATCATTCCACACATCATTCAATACATCATTCCACATATCATTCCACACATCATTCCACACATCGTTCCACACATAATTCCAGAAAGCATTCCACACATCATTGCACACTTCATTCCACACCTCATTACACACCTCATTCCACACATCATTCCACACAGCATTCCACACATCATTCCACACAACATTCCAAATATCATCCAATCCTCATTCCTCATATCATTCCACGCATAATTCCACATCTCATTCCACACATCATTCCACACATCATTCCACACCTCATTCCACACGTCATTCCACACATCATTCCACACATCATTCCACACAGCATTCCAAATATCATTGCACACCTCATTCCAAACATCATTCCACACGTCATTCCACACGTAATTCCACGCGTCATTCCACACAGCATTACACACATCATTCTTCACATCAATTCACACCTCACTCCACACCTCATTCCACACCTCATTCCACACATCATTCCACACATCTTTGCAAACATCATTCCAAACATCATTCCATACATCATTGACAAATCATTCCACGCGTCATTTAAACACATCATTCCACTCATCATTCCACGCATCATTCCACACCTCATTCCACAACTCAATCAACACATCATTCCACACATCATTCCACACATCATTCCACACATTATTCCAAACATCATTCCACACCTCATTCCACATATCATTCTACGCATCATTCCACGTATCATTCCACGCTTCATTCCACACATCATTCCACATATCATTCCACATATAATTCCACACATCAGTCCATCCCTCATTCCACACCTCATTCCATACCTCATTCCACACCTCATTCCACACATCATTGCATACATCATTGCACATATCATTCCACACATCATTCCACACACCATTCAACACCTAATTCCACACATCAATCCATACTTCATTCCATCCCTCATTCCACACCTCAATGAAAACCTCAACCCATACATCATTCCACACATCATTCCACACCTCATTCCACAACATTCCACACATCATTCCACACATCAATCGACACATCTTTCCTCACATTAGTGCACACCTCATTCCACACCTCATTCCACACCTCATTCCACCCATCATTCCACACAACATTCCACACATTATTCCACAACATTCCTCAACATTCCACACATCATTCCACGCATCATTCCACACATCAGTCCACACCTCATTCCACACCTCATTCCACACCTCATTCCACCCATTATTCCACATCTCATTCCACACATCATTCCACACCTCATTCCACACATCTTTCCACACATCATTCCTCACATGAGTCCATACCTCATTCCACTCCTCATTCCACATAACATTCCACGCATCATTCCACACATCATTCCAAACATCATTCTACGCATCATTCCATGCATCATTCCACACATCATTCCACGCATCTTTCCAGACTTCATTCCACACATCATTCCACACCTCATTCCACACATCATTCCACACATCATTCCACACATCATTTCAAACATCATTCCAAACATCATTCCACATCACATTCCACACATCATTCCACACCATATTCCACGCATCATTCCAAACATCATTACAGACATCATTGCACACATCATTCACACAGCATTTCACACATCATTCCACATATCATTACACAGCTCATTCCACACCTCATTCCACACATCATTCCACACCGCATTCCACACCTCATTCCACCCATCATTCCACACATCATTCAACAACATTTCACAACATTCCATACATCATTCCACACATCATTCCAAACATCATTGTACATCACATTCCACATCATTCCACACATCATTCCACACCATATTCCACGCATTATTCCACACATCATTCCACACATCATTCCAAACATCATTACATACATCATTCCACACATCATTCCACACATCATTCCACACATCATTCCACACATCAATCCACACATTATTCCAAACATGATTCAACACATCATTCCACACATCATTCCAAACATCATTCCACACATCATTCCATACATCATTCCAGATGTCATTCGACACATCATTCCACACATCATTCCACACATCATTCCAAACATCATTCCACATCACATTCCACATCATTCCACATATCATTCCACACCATATTCCACGCATCATTCCACACATCATTCCAAATATCATTACATACATCATTCCACACATCATTCCACACAGCATGTCACACATCATTCCACACATCATTCCACACAGCATGTCACACATCATTCCACACATCATTCCACACCTCATTCCACATCTCATTCCACACCTCATTCCCAATAACATTCCACGCATCATTCCACACATCATTCCACACATCATTCCACACCTCATTCCACACATCATTCCACACATCATTCAATACATCATTCCACATATCATTCCACACATCATTCCACACATCGTTCCACACATAATTCCAGAAAGCATTCCACACATCATTGCACACTTCATTCCACACCTCATTACACACCTCATTCCACACATCATTCCACACAGCATTCCACACATCATTCCACACAACATTCCAAATATCATCCAATCCTCATTCCTCATATCATTCCACGCATAATTCCACATCTCATTCCACACATCATTCCACACATCATTCCACACCTCATTCCACACGTCATTCCACACATCATTCCACACATCATTCCACACAGCATTCCAAATATCATTGCACACCTCATTCCAAACATCATTCCACACGTCATTCCACACGTAATTCCACGCGTCATTCCACACAGCATTACACACATCATTCTTCACATCAATTCACACCTCACTCCACACCTCATTCCACACCTCATTCCACACATCATTCCACACATCTTTGCAAACATCATTCCAAACATCATTCCATACATCATTGACAAATCATTCCACGCGTCATTTAAACACATCATTCCACTCATCATTCCACGCATCATTCCACACCTCATTCCACAACTCAATCAACACATCATTCCACACATCATTCCACACATCATTCCACACATCTTTGCAAACATCATTCCAAACATCATTCCATACATCATTGACAAATCATTCCACGCGTCATTTAAACACATCATTCCACTCATCATTCCACACATCATTCCACACAGCATTCCAAATATCATTGCACACCTCATTCCAAACATCATTCCACACGTCATTCCACACGTAATTCCACGCGTCATTCCACACAGCATTACACACATCATTCTTCACATCAATTCACACCTCACTCCACACCTCATTCCACACCTCATTCCACACATCATTCCACACATCTTTGCAAACATCATTCCAAACATCATTCCATACATCATTGACAAATCATTCCACGCGTCATTTAAACACATCATTCCACTCATCATTCCACGCATCATTCCACACCTCATTCCACAACTCAATCAACACATCATTCCACACATCATTCCACACATCATTCCACACATTATTCCAAACATCATTCCACACCTCATTCCACATATCATTCTACGCATCATTCCACGTATCATTCCACGCTTCATTCCACACATCATTCCACATATCATTCCACATATAATTCCACACATCAGTCCATCCCTCATTCCACACCTCATTCCATACCTCATTCCACACCTCATTCCACACATCATTGCATACATCATTGCACATATCATTCCACACATCATTCCACACACCATTCAACACCTAATTCCACACATCAATCCATACTTCATTCCATCCCTCATTCCACACCTCAATGAAAACCTCAACCCATACATCATTCCACACATCATTCCACACCTCATTCCACAACATTCCACACATCATTCCACACATCAATCGACACATCTTTCCTCACATTAGTGCACACCTCATTCCACACCTCATTCCACACCTCATTCCACCCATCATTCCACACAACATTCCACACATTATTCCACAACATTCCTCAACATTCCACACATCATTCCACGCATCATTCCACACATCAGTCCACACCTCATTCCACACCTCATTCCACACCTCATTCCACCCATTATTCCACATCTCATTCCACACATCATTCCACACCTCATTCCACACATCTTTCCACACATCATTCCTCACATGAGTCCATACCTCATTCCACTCCTCATTCCACATAACATTCCACGCATCATTCCACACATCATTCCAAACATCATTCTACGCATCATTCCATGCATCATTCCACACATCATTCCACGCATCTTTCCAGACTTCATTCCACACATCATTCCACACCTCATTCCACACATCATTCCACACATCATTCCACACATCATTTCAAACATCATTCCAAACATCATTCCACATCACATTCCACACATCATTCCACACCATATTCCACGCATCATTCCAAACATCATTACAGACATCATTGCACACATCATTCACACAGCATTTCACACATCATTCCACATATCATTACACAGCTCATTCCACACCTCATTCCACACATCATTCCACACCGCATTCCACACCTCATTCCACCCATCATTCCACACATCATTCAACAACATTTCACAACATTCCATACATCATTCCACACATCATTCCAAACATCATTGTACATCACATTCCACATCATTCCACACATCATTCCACACCATATTCCACGCATTATTCCACACATCATTCCACACATCATTCCAAACATCATTACATACATCATTCCACACATCATTCCACACATCATTCCACACATCATTCCACACATCAATCCACACATTATTCCAAACATGATTCAACACATCATTCCACACATCATTCCAAACATCATTCCACACATCATTCCATACATCATTCCAGATGTCATTCGACACATCATTCCACACATCATTCCACACATCATTCCAAACATCATTCCACATCACATTCCACATCATTCCACATATCATTCCACACCATATTCCACGCATCATTCCACACATCATTCCAAATATCATTACATACATCATTCCACACATCATTCCACACAGCATGTCACACATCATTCCACACATCATTCCACACAGCATGTCACACATCATTCCACACATCATTCCACACCTCATTCCACATCTCATTCCACACCTCATTCCCAATAACATTCCACGCATCATTCCACACATCATTCCACACATCATTCCACACCTCATTCCACACATCATTCCACACATCATTCAATACATCATTCCACATATCATTCCACACATCATTCCACACATCGTTCCACACATAATTCCAGAAAGCATTCCACACATCATTGCACACTTCATTCCACACCTCATTACACACCTCATTCCACACATCATTCCACACAGCATTCCACACATCATTCCACACAACATTCCAAATATCATCCAATCCTCATTCCTCATATCATTCCACGCATAATTCCACATCTCATTCCACACATCATTCCACACATCATTCCACACCTCATTCCACACGTCATTCCACACATCATTCCACACATCATTCCACACAGCATTCCAAATATCATTGCACACCTCATTCCAAACATCATTCCACACGTCATTCCACACGTAATTCCACGCGTCATTCCACACAGCATTACACACATCATTCTTCACATCAATTCACACCTCACTCCACACCTCATTCCACACCTCATTCCACACATCATTCCACACATCTTTGCAAACATCATTCCAAACATCATTCCATACATCATTGACAAATCATTCCACGCGTCATTTAAACACATCATTCCACTCATCATTCCACGCATCATTCCACACCTCATTCCACAACTCAATCAACACATCATTCCACACATCATTCCACACATCATTCCACACATTATTCCAAACATCATTCCACACCTCATTCCACATATCATTCTACGCATCATTCCACGTATCATTCCACGCTTCATTCCACACATCATTCCACATATCATTCCACATATAATTCCACACATCAGTCCATCCCTCATTCCACACCTCATTCCATACCTCATTCCACACCTCATTCCACACATCATTGCATACATCATTGCACATATCATTCCACACATCATTCCACACACCATTCAACACCTAATTCCACACATCAATCCATACTTCATTCCATCCCTCATTCCACACCTCAATGAAAACCTCAACCCATACATCATTCCACACATCATTCCACACCTCATTCCACAACATTCCACACATCATTCCACACATCAATCGACACATCTTTCCTCACATTAGTGCACACCTCATTCCACACCTCATTCCACACCTCATTCCACCCATCATTCCACACAACATTCCACACATTATTCCACAACATTCCTCAACATTCCACACATCATTCCACGCATCATTCCACACATCAGTCCACACCTCATTCCACACCTCATTCCACACCTCATTCCACCCATTATTCCACATCTCATTCCACACATCATTCCACACCTCATTCCACACATCTTTCCACACATCATTCCTCACATGAGTCCATACCTCATTCCACTCCTCATTCCACATAACATTCCACGCATCATTCCACACATCATTCCAAACATCATTCTACGCATCATTCCATGCATCATTCCACACATCATTCCACGCATCTTTCCAGACTTCATTCCACACATCATTCCACACCTCATTCCACACATCATTCCACACATCATTCCACACATCATTTCAAACATCATTCCAAACATCATTCCACATCACATTCCACACATCATTCCACACCATATTCCACGCATCATTCCAAACATCATTACAGACATCATTGCACACATCATTCACACAGCATTTCACACATCATTCCACATATCATTACACAGCTCATTCCACACCTCATTCCACACATCATTCCACACCGCATTCCACACCTCATTCCACCCATCATTCCACACATCATTCAACAACATTTCACAACATTCCATACATCATTCCACACATCATTCCAAACATCATTGTACATCACATTCCACATCATTCCACACATCATTCCACACCATATTCCACGCATTATTCCACACATCATTCCACACATCATTCCAAACATCATTACATACATCATTCCACACATCATTCCACACATCATTCCACACATCATTCCACACATCAATCCACACATTATTCCAAACATGATTCAACACATCATTCCACACATCATTCCAAACATCATTCCACACATCATTCCATACATCATTCCAGATGTCATTCGACACATCATTCCACACATCATTCCACACATCATTCCAAACATCATTCCACATCACATTCCACATCATTCCACATATCATTCCACACCATATTCCACGCATCATTCCACACATCATTCCAAATATCATTACATACATCATTCCACACATCATTCCACACAGCATGTCACACATCATTCCACACATCATTCCACACAGCATGTCACACATCATTCCACACATCATTCCACACCTCATTCCACATCTCATTCCACACCTCATTCCCAATAACATTCCACGCATCATTCCACACATCATTCCACACATCATTCCACACATCATTCCACACCTCATTCCACACCTCATTCCAGACCTCATTCCACACCTCATTCCGAACCTCATTCCACCCATCATTCCACACAGCATTCCACACATAATTCCACACATCATTCCATACCTCATTCCACATCTGATCGAACACCTCATTCCACACATCATTCCACACATCATTCCACACATCATTCCACACCTAATTCCACACATCATTCCACAACATTCCACACATCATTCCACACATCAATCCACACATCATTCCACACATTAGTCCACACCTCATTCCACACCTCATTCCACAACTCATTCCACATCTCATTCCACAAATCATTCCACATATCATTCCACACATCATTCCACACATCATTTCAGATATTATTCGAAACATCATTGCACACATCATTGCACACATCATTCCACACCTCATTCCACACATCATTCCACACATCATTTCACACATCATTCCACACAGAATTCCATACATCATACCACACATCATTCCACACATCATTCCTTACAGCATTCCATACATCATTGACACATCATTCCACACATCATTCCACACAGCATTCCAAACAGCAATCCACACATCATTCCACACCTTATTCCACACATCATTCCACACATCATTGCAAACATCATTCCACTCAGCATTCCAAACATCATTCCACACCTCATTCCACATATCATTCCACGCATCATTCCTCATCTCATTCCACACATCATTACACACATCATTCCACACCAAATTCCACACATCATTTCACACATAATTGCACACACCATTGCACACATCATTGCACACATCATTCCACACATCATTGCACACATCATTCCACAACATTCCATACATCATTGCACACATCAATCCACACATCATTCCACACATCATTGCAAACATCATTCCAGACAACATTCCTAATATCTTCCAATCCTCATTCCTAATATCATTCCACGCATCATTCCACATCTCATTCCACACATCATTCCACACATCATTCCACGCCTCATTCCACACGTAATTCCACACATCATTCCACACATCATTCCACACGTCATTCCACACATCATTCCATAAATCATTACACACTTCATTCCACATATCATTCCACGCATCATTCCACACATCATTCCACACATCATTCCACATTTCATTCCACACATCATTCGACACATCATTCCATCCCTCATTCCACACCTCAATCCACACTTCATTGCACACATCATTCCACAGACCATTCCACACATCAATCGACACATTATTCCAAAAATCATTCCACATCACATTCCACATAACATTCCACGCATCATTCCACACATCATTCCAAACATGATTCCACACATCATTCCATACATCATTCCAGATGTCATTCGACACATCATTCCACACATCTTTCCACACTTCATTCCACACATCATTCCTCACCTCATTCCACACATCATTACACACAGCATTCCACACATCATTCCAAACATCATTCCACATCAAATTCCACATCATTCCACGCATTATTCTACACCATATTCCATGCATCATTCCACACCATATTCCATACATAATTCCACACATCATTCCTCACCTCATTACACACATCATTACACACAGCATTCCACACATCATTCCAAACATCATTCCACATCAAATTCCACATCATTCCACGCATTATTCTACACCATATTCCACGCATCATTCCACACCATATTCCATACATCATTCCACATATCATTCCACACAGCATTCCACACATCATTGCACACAACATTCCACACATCATTCCACACCTCATTCCACACATCATTCCACATCTCTTTCCACACATCATTCCACACATCCTTCAATACATCATTCCACACATCATTCCGCACGTCATTCCACACATCATTCCACACATCAATCCACACCTCACTCCACATATAATTCCACACATCATTCCACAAATCATTCCACACATCAATGACACATCATTTAACTCCTCATTCCACACATCATTCCATAACATTCCACACATCATTATACACATCAACCCACACATCATTCCACACATCATTCCATACATCATTCCAAACATCATTCCACACATCATTCCACACATTATTCCACACATCATTCCACACATCATTCCACACATCATTTCACAAATCATTGACACATCATTCCATAACTCATTCCTCACATCATTCCATAACATTCCACTCATCATTCCACACATCATTCCACACATCATTGAGACATCATTCCACACATCATTCCACACTTCATTCCACACATCATTCCACACCTCATTCCACACATCATTGCACACATCATTCAATACATAATTCCACATATCATTCCACACAACATTGCACACTTCATTCCCCACCTCATTACACACCTCATTCCACACATCATTCCACACAGCATTCCACACATCATTCCACACAACATTCCAAATATCATCCAATCCTCATTCCTCATATCATTCCACGCATAATTCCACATCTCATTCCACAAATCATTCCACACATCATTCCACACCTCATTCCACACGTCATTCCACACATCATTCCACACATCATTCCACACAGCATTCCAAATATCATTGCACACCTCATTCCACACATCATTCCACACCTCATTCCACACATCATTCCACATCTCTTTCCACACATCATTCCACACATCCTTCAATACATCATTCCACACATCATTCCGCACGTCATTCCATACATCATTCCACACATCAATCCACACCTCACTCCACATATAATTCCACACATCATTCCACAAATCATTCCACACATCAATGACACATCATTTAACTCCTCATTCCACACATCATTCCATAACATTCCACACATCATTATAAACACAACAACCCACACATCATTCCACACATCATTCCATACATCATTCCAAACATCATTCCACACATCATTCCACACATTATTCCACACATCATTCCACACATCATTCCACACATCATTTCACAAATCATTGACACATCATTCCATAACTCATTCCTCACATCATTCCATAACATTCCACTCATCATTCCACACATCATTCCACACATCATTGAGACATCATTCCACACATCATTCCACACTTCATTCCACACATCATTCCACACCTCATTCCACACATCATTGCACACATCATTCAATACATAATTCCACATATCATTCCACACAACATTGCACACTTCATTCCCCACCTCATTACACACCTCATTCCACACATCATTCCACACAGCATTCCACACATCATTCCACACAACATTCCAAATATCATCCAATCCTCATTCCTCATATCATTCCACGCATAATTCCACATCTCATTCCACAAATCATTCCACACATCATTCCACACCTAATTCCACACGTCATTCCACACATCATTCCACACATCATTCCGCACAGCATTCCAAATATCATTGCACACCTCATTCCACACATCATTCCACACGTCATTCCACACGTAATTCCACGCGTCATTCCACACAGCATTACGCACATCATTCTTCACATCAATTCACACCTCATTCCACACATCTTTGCACGCATTATTCCAAACATCATTCCATACATCATTGACAAATCATTCCACGCGTCATTTAAATACATCATTCCACTCATCATTCCACGCATCATTCCACACCTAATTCCACAACTCAATCAACACATCATTTCACACATCATTCCACACATCATTCCACACATTATTCCAAACATCATTCCACACCTCATTCCATATATCATTCTACGCATCATTGCACGTATCATTCCACACTTCATTCCACACATCATTCCACATATCATTCCACATATCATTCCACACATCAGTCCATCCCTCATTCCACACCTCATTCCACACCTCATTCCACACCTCATTATTCACATCATTGCATACATCATTGCACATATCATTCCACACATCATTCCACACACCATTCAACACCTAATTCCACACATCAATCCACACTTCATTCCATCCCTCATTCCACACCTCAATGAAAACCTCAACCCACACATCATTCCACACATCATTCCACACCCCATTCCACACCTCATTCCACAAATCATTCCACAACATTCAACACATCATTCCACACATCAATCCACACATCATTCCATCCCTCATTCTACACGTCATTGAACAACTCATTCCACACATCATGCCACACATCATTCCACACATCATTCCACACATCATTCCACACATCATTCCACACATCAGTCCATACATCATTCCATCCCTCATACCACACGTCTTTGAACAACTCATTCCACACTTCATTCCACACATCATTCCATCCCTCATTCCACACGTCATTGAACAACTCATTCCAAACCTCATTCCACACCTCATTCCACACCTCATTCCACACATCATTCCACACATCATTCCACACATCAATCCACACATCATTCCATCCCTCATTCCACACCTCATTCCAAACATCATTCCACACATAATTCCACACATTATTCCACACATCATTCCACACCTCATTCCACGGAACATTCCACACCTCATTCCACACATCATTCCACACTTCATTTCACACATCATTCCTCACCTCATTCCACACATCATTCCACACATCATTCAATACATCATTCCACATATCATTCCACACATCATTCCACACATCATTCCACAAGCATTCCACACATCATTGCACACATCATTCCACACATCATTCCACAACGCATTCCACACATCATTCCACACATCATTCCACACAGCATTCCAAATATCATTCCACACCTCATTCCACATATCATTCCATGCATCATTCCACATCTCATTCCACACATCATTCCATACATCATTCCACACCACATTCCACACATCATTCCGCAAGTCATTCCATACATCATTCCACACATCATTCCACAAAGCATTCCACACATCATTGAAAAACTAATTCCACACAACATGCCACACATCATGCCACACACCATTCCACACCTCATTCCACACCTCATTCCCCACATCTTTCAACACATCATTCCACACATCAGTCCATACCTCATTCCACACCTCATTCCACACATCATTCCACACATCATGCCACACATCATTCCACACATCATTCCACACAACATTCCAAACATCATTCCACATCACATTCCACATAACATTCCACGCATCATTCCACACATCATTCCAAACATCATTCCACACTTCATTCCATACATCATTCCAGATGTCATTCGACACATCATTCCACACATCTTTCCACACTTCATTCAACACAACATTCCAAATATCATCCACTACTCGTTCCACATATCATTCCACGCATCATTCCACATCTTATTCCACACATCATTCCACACATCATTCCAAACAACATTCAACAACCTCATTCCACATACCATTCCACATTTCATTCCACTCATCATTCCACACATCATTCCACACATCAGTCCATACCTCATTCCACACCTCATTCCACACTTCATTCCGCACATCATTCCACACATCATTCCACATATCAGTCCACACATCATTCCAAACATCATTCCTTATCACATTCCACATAACATTCCACGCATCATTCCACACATCATTCTATACATCATTCATCGCATCATTCCATGCATCATTCCACACATCATTCCACGCATCTTTCCACACTTCATTGCACACATCATTCCTCACCTCATTCCACACATCATTACACACATCATTCCACACATCATTTCAAACATCATTCCAAACACCATACCACATCACATTCCACACATCATTCCACACTATATTCCACGCATCATTCCAAACATCATTACATACATCATTCCACACATCATTCCACACAGCATTTCACGCATCATTCCACACATAATTCCACACCACATTCCACACCTCATTCCACACCTCATTCCAAATATCATTCCACGCATTATTCCACAGATCATTCCATACATCATTCCACACCTCATTCCACCCCTCAATCCATACCTCATTCCAAACCGCATTCCACACCTCGTTCCACTCATCATTCCACACATCATTCAACAACATTCCACATCATTCCAAACATCATTCCACTTATCATTCCAAACATCATTCCACACATCATTCCACACATCTTTCCACACTTCATTCCACACATTATTCCACACATCATTCCACACATCATTCCAAACATCATTCCACATCACATTCCACATCATTACACACATCATTCCACACCATATTCCAGGCATCATTCCACACATCATTCCAAACATCATTTCATACCTCATTCCACACATTATTCCACACATCATTCCACACGTCATTTAAACACCTCATTCCACTCATCATTGCACACATCATTCCACACAGCATTCCAAATATCTTTCCACACCTCATTCCACATATCATTCCACGCATCATTCCACATCTCATTCCACACATCATTCCACACATAATTCCACACATTATTCCACACATCATTCCAAACTTCAGTCCACACATCATTCCAGACATCATTCCAGATATTATTCGACACATCATTGCACACATCATTCCAAACTTCATTCCACTCATCATTCCACACATCATTCAATACATCATTCCACATATCATTCCACACATCATTCCACACATCATTCCACACATCATTCCACACATCATTCCACACATCATTCCACACATCATTCCATGGAGCATTCCACACATCATTGCACACATCATTCCACACCTCATTCCACACAGCATTCCACACATCATTCCACACAACATTCCACTCCTCATTCCACACGTCCTTCCACACCTCATTCCACACATCAGTCCACACATCATTCCACACATCATTCCATATATCATTCCACATCTCATTCCACATATCATTCCACGCATCATTCCACACATCATTCCACATATCATTCCACATATCATTCGACACATCATTCGACACATCATTCCATCCCTCATTCCACACCTCATTCCACACCTCATTCCACACATCATTGATTACTTCATTGCACATATCATTCCACACATCAATCCACACATCATTCCATCCCTCATTCCACACCTCATTGAACACCTCATTCCACACATCATTACACACATTATTCCACACCCCATTCCACACCTCATTCCAGATATCATTCCACAGCATTCAACACATCATTCCACAACTCATTCCACACATCATTCCACACATCATTCCAAACATCATTCCACATCACATTCCACATAACATTCCACGCATCATTCCACACATCATTTCAAATATCATTCCACACACCATTCTATACATCATTGCTCACTTCATTCCAAACCTCATTCCACACGTCATTCCACACATCATTCCACACATCATTCAACACCTCATTCCACACCTCATTCCACACCTCATTCCAAATATCATTCCACGCCTCATTCCAAACATCATTCCACACCTCATTCCACACCTCATTCCACCCATCATTCCACACATCATTCAACAGCATTCTACAACATTCCACACATCATTCCACACATCAGTCCATACCTCATTCCACACCTCATTCCACACATCAGTCCATACCTCATTCCACACCTCATGCCACACATCATTCCACAATTCATTCCATACATCATTCAACATTACATTCCACATCATTCCACACATCATTCCACACCATATTCCACGCATCATTCCACACATCATTCCAAACATCATCACATACATCATTCCACATATCATTCCACACATCATTCCACACATTATTCCACACATCATTCCACACATTATCCAAACATCATTCCACACATCATTCCACACATCATTCCAAACATCATTCCACACTTCATTCCATAAATCATTCCAGATGTCATTCGACACATCATTCCACACATCTTTCCACACTTCATTCCACACATCATTCCACACGTCATTCCACACATCATTCCAAATTCATTCCACATCATATTACACATCATTCCACAAATCATTCCACACCATATTGCACGCATCATTCCACACATCATTCCAAACATCATTACATACATCATTCCACACATTATTCCACACAGCATGTCACACATCATTCCACACATCATTCCACACAGCATGTCATACATCATTCCACACATCATTCCACACCTCATTCCACAACTCATTCTACACCTCATTCCAAATATCATTCCACACATCATTCCACACATCATTCCACACCTCATTCCAAACCTCATTCCGCAACTCATTCCACCCATCATTCCACACATCATTCCACGCATAATTCCACATATCATTCCATACCTCATTCCACATCTGATCCAACACCTCATTCCACACATCATTCCACACATCATTCCACACCTCATTCCACACATCATTGCATACATCATTCCACACATCATTCCACACATCATTCCACACATTATTCCACACCTCATTCCACAACATTCCACACATCATTCCACACATCAATCCACACATCATACCACACATTAGTGCACACCTCATTCCACACCTCATTCCACAATTAATTCCACCCATCATTCCACACATCATTCCACACATCATTCCACAACATTCCTCAACATTCCACACATCATTCCACGCATCATTCCACACATCAGTCCACACCTCATTCCACACCTCATTCCACACCTCATTCCACCCATTATTCCATATCTCATTCCACACATCATTCCACACATAATTCCACACATCATTCAACAACCTCATTCCACATACCATTCCACACCTCATTCCACACATCATTCCACACATCATTCCACACATCAGTCCATACCTCATTCCACTCCTCATTACACATAACATTCCACGCATCATTCCACACATCATTCGAAACATCATTCTACGAATCATTCCATGCATCATTCCATACATCATTCCACGCATCTTTCCAGACTTCATTCCACACATCATTCCACACCTCATTCCACACATCATTCCACACATCATTCCACACATCATTTCAAACATCATTCCAAACATCATTCCACATCACATTCCACAAATCATTCCAGACCATATTCCACGCATCATTCCAAACATCATTACAGACATCATTGCACACATCATTCACACAGCATTTCACACATCATTCCACATATCATTACACAGCTCATTCCACACCTCATTCCACACATCATTCCACCCTTCATTCCACACATGATTCAACAACATTCCACAACATTCCAATACATCATTCCACACATCATTCCACATATCAGTCCATACCTCATTCCACACCTCATTCCACACATCATTCCTCACATCATTCCAAACATCATTGTACATCACATTCCACATCATTCCACACATCATTCCACACCATATTCCACGCATCATTCCACACATCATTCCACACATCATTCCAAACATCATTACATACATCATTCCACACATCATTCCACACATCATTCCACACATCATTCCACACATTAATCCACACATTATTCCAAACATGATTCCACACATCATTCCACACATCATTCCAAACATCATTCCACACATCATTCCATACATCATTCCAGATGTCATTCGACACATCATTCCACACATCATTCCACACATCATTCCAAACATCATTCCACATCACATTCCACATCATTCCACACCATATTCCACGCATCATTCCACACATCATTCCAAATATCATTACATACATCATTCCCCACATCATTCCACACAGCATGTCACACATCATTCCACACATCATTCCACACAGCATGTCACACATCATTCCACACATCATTCCACACCTCATTCCACACCTCATTCCACACCTCATTCCAAATATCATTCCACGCATCATTCCACACATCATTGCACACATCATTCCACACATCATTCCACACCTCATTCCACACCTCATTCCACACCTCATTCCGAACCTCATTCCACCCATCATTCCACACAGCATTCCACACATAATTCCACACATCATTTCATACCTCATTCCACATCTGATCCAACACCTCATTCCACACATCATTCCACACATCATTCAACACATCATTCCAAACGTTATTCCACACTTCAATTCACACATCATTCCACACATTATTCCACACCTCATTCCACACCTCATTCCACAACTCATTCCACATCTCATTCCACAAATCATTCCACATATCATTCCACACATCATTCCACACATCATTCCAGATATTGTTCGACACATCATTGCACACATCATTGCACACATCATTGCACACATCATTCCACACCTCATTCCACACATCATTTCACACATCATTCCACACAGAATTCCATACATCATACCACACATCATTCCACACATCATTCCATACAGCATTCCATACATCATGGACACATCATTCCACACATCATTCCACACAGCATTCCAAACAGCATTCCACACATCATTCCTCACCTTATTTCACACATTATTCCACACATCATTGCAAACATCATTCCACTCAGCATTCCAAACATCATTCCACACCTCATTCCACATATCATTCCACGCATCATTCCACATCTCATTTCACACAGCATTACACACATCATTCCACACCAAATTCCACACGTCATTTCACACATAATTGCACACATTATTGCACACATCATTGCACACATCATTCCACACATCATTGCACACATCATTCCACTACATTCCATACATTATTGCACAAATCAATCCACACATCATTCCACACATCAGTCCACACCTCATTCCACAACTCATTCCAAACATCATTCCACACATCATTCCACACATCATTCCACACATCATTCCACACATCAATTCACACATCATTCCACACATCAGTCCACACCTCATTCCACAACTCATTCCAAACATCATTCCACACATCATTCCACACATCATTCCTCACCTCATTCCACACATCATTCAATACATCATTCCACATATCATTCCACACATCATTTCACACATCATTCCACAGAGCATTCCACACATCATTGCACACATCATTCCACACCTCATTCCACACATCATTCCACACAGCATTCCACACATCATTCCAGACAACATTCCAAATATCTTCCAATCCTCATTCCTCATATCATTCCACGCATCATTCCACATCTCATTCCATACATCATTCCACACATCATTCCATGCCTCATTCCACACGTCATTCCACACCTCATTCCACACATCATTCCACACGTCATTCCACACATCATTCCATACATCATTCCACACTTCATTCCACATATCATTCCACGCATCATTCCACACATCATTCCACACATCGTTCCACATATCATTCCACACATCATTCGACACATCATTCCATCCCTCATTCCACACCTCATTCCACACCTCATTCCACACATCATTGATTACATCATTGCACATATCATTCCACACATCATTCCACACACCATTCCACACCTCATTCCACATATCATTCCACAACATTTAACACATCATTCCACACATCAATCCACACATCATTCCATCCCTCATTCCACACCTCATTGAACACCTCATTCCACACATCATTCCACACATCATTCCACACCCCATTCCACACCTCATTCCACATATCATTCCACAACATTCAACACATCATTCCACAACTCATTCCACACATCATTCCACACATCGTTCCAAATATCGTTCCACACATCATTCCATACATCATTGCACACATCATTAACACCTCATTCCACACATCATTCCACACAACATTCCAAATATCATCCACTCCTCATTCCACAAATCATTCCGCGCATCATTCAGCATCTCATTCCACACATCATTCGACACATCATTCCACACATCATTCCAAACATCATTACATACATCATTCCACACATCATTCCACACAGCATGTCACACATCATTCCACACCTCATTCCACTCCTTATTCCACACATCATTCCACGCATCATTTCACACATCAGTCCACACCTCATTCCACACCTCATTCCACACTTCATTCCACACATCATTCCAAACATCATTCCACACATCATTCCAAACATCATTCCACACTTCATTCCATACATCATTCCAGATGTCATTCGACACATCATTCCACACCTCATTCCACAAATCATTCCACACTTCATTCCACAAATCATTCCACACATCATTGACACATCATTCCACAAATCTTTCAACACATCATTGACACATCATTCCACACCTCATTCCACACATCATTCCATAACATTACACACATCATTACACACATCAATCCACACATCATTCCACACATCATTCCACACATCATTCCAAACATCATTCCACACGTCATTCCACACAAAATTCCAAACATTATTCCACATATCATTCCACACATCATTCCACGCATCATTGACACATCATTCCATACCTCATTCCAAACATCATTCCATAACATTCCACACATCATTGCACACATCATCCCACACATCATTGACACATCATTCCACACATCAATCCACACATCATTCCACACATTAGTCCACACAGCATTCAACACATCATTCCACAGAACATTCCAAATATCATCCAATCCTCATTCCTCATATCATTCCACGCATGATTCCACATAGCATTTCACACATCATTCCACACTACATTCAAATCATCATTCCACATCACATTCCACAGAACATTTCACGCATCTTTCCACATATCATTCCAAAAATCATTCCACACATCATTCCATACATCATTCCATCCCTCATTCCACACCTCATTTCACACCTCATTCCAAACATCATTGCATACATCATTGCACATATCATTCCACACAACATTTCACACACCATTCCACACCTCATTCCACATATCATTCCACAACATTCAACACGTTATATCACACATCAATCCACACATAATTCCATCCCTCATTCCACACCTCATTGAACACCTCATTCCACACATCATTCCACACATCATTCCACACGCCAGTCCACACCTCATTCCACATATCATTCCACAACATTCAACACATATCATTCCACAACAATCCACACATCATTCCATCCCTCATTCCACACGTCATTGAACACCTCATTCCACACATCATTCCACACATCATTCCACACATCATTCCAGACATCATTCCAAACATCATTCCACACCTCATTCCACACCTCAATCCACACCTCATTCCACACCTCATTCCACCCATCATTCCACACGATTCCACCCATCATTCCACACATCATTCCACAACATTTCACACATCATTCCACACATCATTCCACACATCATTCCAAATATCATTCCACATTATATTCCACATCATTCCACACATCATTCCACACCATATTCCACGCATCATTCCACACATCATTCCAAACATCATTACATCCATCATTCCACATATAATTCCACACATCATTCCACAACATTCCTCAACATTGCACACATCATTCCACACATCATTCCACACATCAGTCCATACCTCATTCCACACCTCATTCCACACATCATTCCACACCTCATTCCACATAACATTCCACATAACATTCCACACATCATTCCACAAGCACTCCACACATCAATCCACACATAATTCCAAACCGCATTCCACACATCATTACACACATCATTGCACACATCATTCCACACAGCATTCCAAATATCATTCCACAGCTCATTCGACATATCATTCCACGCATCATTCCACATCTGATTCCGCACGTCATTCCATACAACATTCCACTCATCATTCCACACATCATTCCACACATCATTCCGCACAGCATTCCACACGTTATTCCACACAGCATTCCACACATCATTGCACACAACATTCCACACTTCATTCCACACATCATTCCACACATCATTCCACACATCATTTCAAACATTATTCCACACATCATTCCACACATTATTCCACACATCGTTCCACACATCATTGACACATCATTCCACACATCATTCCAAACATCATTCCACACCTCATTCCACACATCATTCCACAACATTCCACACATTATTCCACACATCATTCCACACATCAATCCACACATCATTCCACACATTAGTCCACACATCATTCGACACATCATACCACACATCATTCCACACATCATTCCACACATCATTCCACACATCATTCCAAACATCAGGCCACACGTCATTCCACACATCATTCCAGAAATTATTCGACACATCATTGCACACATCATTCCAAACTTCATTCCACACATCATTCCTCACCTCATTCCACTCATCATTCCACACATCATTCAATATATCATTCCACATATCATTCCACACATCATTCCACACATCATTCCACACATCATTCCACACCTCATTCCAAACCTCATTCCACACATCATTCCACACAGCATTCCACATATCATTCCACACAACATTCCAAATATCATCCACTCCTCATTCCTCATATCATTCCACGCATCATTCCACATCTCATTCCACACATCATTCCACACATCATTCCACATATCATTCCACACCTCATTTCACACGTCATTCCACACGTGATTCCACACAGCTTTCCACACCTCATTCCACACCTCATTCCACACCTCATTCCACACATCATTCCACGCCTAATTCCACGCTTCATTCCACACAGCATTACACACATCATTCTTCACATCAATTCGCACCACATTACACACCTCATTCCACACCTCATTCAACACATCATTCCACACATCATTGCACACTTCATTCCAAACTCCACACATCATTCCACAAATCATTCCACACGTCATTTAAACACCTCATTCCACTTATCATTCCACGTATCATGCCACACCTCATGCCAAACATCATTCCACACCTCATTCCACATATCATTCCACGCATCATTCCACACATCATTCAACACATCATTCCACATATCATTCCACACATCATTCCACACATCATACCATCCCTCATTCAACACCTCATTCCACATCTCATTCCACACATCATTGCACACAACATTGCAAATATCATTGCACACATCATTCCAAACATCATTCCACACCTCATTCCACATATCATTCCACGCACCATTCCACACATCATTCAACACATCATTCCACATATCATTCCACACATCATTCGACACATCATACCATCCCTCATTCAACACCTCATTCCACATCTAATTCCACACATCATTGCATACAACATTGCAAATATCATTCCACACATCATTCCACACACTATTCCACACCTCATTCCACGTATCATTCCACAACATTCCACACATCATTCGACACATCATACCATCCCTCATTCAACACCACATTACACACCTCATTCGACACCTCATTCCACACATCATTCCAGACATCATTGCACACTTCATTCCAAACATCACTCCACACATCATTCCACAAATCATTCCACACGTCATTTAAACACCTCATTACACTCATCATTCCACGCATCATGCCACACCTCATGCCAAACATCATTCCACACCTCATTCAACACCTCATTCCACATCTCATTCCACACATCATTGCATACAACATTGCAAATATCATTCCACACATCATTCCACACATCATTCCATAACCCATTCCACACCTCATTCCACATATCATTCCACAACATTCAACACATCATTCGACACATCAATCCACACATCATTCCATCCCTCATTCCACACGGCATTGAACAATTCATTCCACACCTCATTTCACACCTCATTCCACACATCATTCCAGATATTATTCGACACATCAT
Source organism: Pristiophorus japonicus (assembly GCF_044704955.1). Taxonomy (NCBI): domain Eukaryota; kingdom Metazoa; phylum Chordata; class Chondrichthyes; family Pristiophoridae; genus Pristiophorus; species Pristiophorus japonicus. Next base: position 20,947,911 of record NC_092001.1, on the reverse strand, counting down.
TGCACGCATCATTCCAAACTTCATTCCACACAGCATTCCTCACATCATTCCACTCATCATTCGACACATCATTCAATACATCATTCCACATATCATTCCACACATCATTCCACACATCATTCCACACTTCATTCCACACATCATTCCAGACATAAATTCCACACAGCATTCCACACATCATTGCACACATCATTCCACAACTTATTCCACACCTCATTCCACACATCATTCCACACAGCATTCCACACATCATTCCACACAACATTCCAAATATCATCCAATCCTCATTCCTCATATCATTCCACGCCTCATTCCACATCTCATTCCACACATCATTCCACACATCATTCCACACCTCATTCCACACTTCATTCCACACCTCATTCCACACCTCATTCCACACGTAATTCCACGCGTCATTCCACACAGCATTACACACATCATTCTTCACATCAATTCACACCTCATGACGAACCTCATTCCACACCTCATTCCACACATCATTCCACACATCATTGCACACTTCATTCCAAACATCATTCCACACATCATTCCACAAATAACTACACACGTCATTTAAACACCTCATTTCACTCATCATTCCACGCATCTTTCCACACCACATTCCACACCTCATTCAACACATCATTCCACACATCATTCCATACATCATTCCACACATCATTCCACACATCATTCCACACCTCATTCCACACGTCATTCCACGCATCATTCCACACATCATTCCAGATATTATTCGACACATCATTGCACGCATCATTCCAAACTTCATTCCACACATCATTCCTCACATCATTCCACACATCATTCACACATTATTCCACACATCATTCCACACATAATTCCATACAGCATTCCACACATCATTGCACACATCATTCCACAGCTCATTCCACACCTCATTCCACACATCATTCCACACGGCATTCCACACATCATTCCACACAACATTCCAAATATCATCCAATCCTCATTCCTCATATCATTCCACGCATCATTCCACATCTCATTCCACACCTCATTCCACACGTAATTCCACGCGTCATTCCACACAGCATTCCACACATCATTACACACATCATTCTTCACATCAATTCACACCTCATGACGCACCTCATTCCACACCTCATTCCACACATCATTCCACACATCATTGCACACTTCATTCCAAACATCATTCCACACCTCATTCCACAGCTCATTCAACACATCATTCCACACATCATTCCACACATCATTCCACACGTCATTCCACACATTATTCCAAACATTATTCCACACATCATTCCACATATCATTCCACGCATCATTCCATACATCATTCCACACATCATTCCACATCTCATTCCACACATCATTCGACACATCATTCCATCCCTCATTCCACACCTCATTCCACACCTCATTCCAAATATCATTCCACAACATTCAACACATCATTCCACACATCAATCCACACATTATTTCAATCCCTAAATCCACACGTCATTGAACAACTCATTCCACACATCATGCCACACATCATTCCACACACCATTCCACTCTATTTCCACACATGATTACACACATCATTCCACACATCAGTCCGTACCTCATTCCACACCTCATTCCACACATCATTCCACACATCATTCCACACATCATTCCAAACATCATTCCACATCACATTCCACATAGCATTCCACGCATCATTCCACACATCATTCCAAACATCATTCCACACATCATTCCATACATCGTTCCAGATGTCATTCGACACATCATTCGACACATCTTTCCACACTTCATTCCACATATCATTCCTCACCTCATTCCACACATCATTCAATTCATCATTCCACATACCATTCCACACATCATACCACACATCATTCCACACATCATTCCACACAACATTCCACACATCATTGTACACATCATTCCACACATCATTCCACACCTCATTCCACACATCATTCAATACATCATTCCACACAACATTCCAAATATCATACACTCCTCATTCCACATATCATTCCACGCATCATTCCACATCTCATTTCACACATCATTCCACACATCATTCCACACATCATTCAACACCTCATTCCACATAGCATTCCACACCTCATTCCACACATCATTCAACACATCATTCCACACATCAGTCCATATCTCATTCCACACCTCATTCCACACTTCATTCCACACATCATTCCAAACATCATTCCACACATCATTCCATACATCATTCCAGATGCCATTCGACACATCATTCCACACATCTTTCCACACTTCATTCCACACATCATTCCTCACCTCATTCCACACATCATTCCACACATCATTCCAAACATCATTCCACATCACATTCCAAATCATTCCACACATCATTCCACACCATATTCCACGCATCATTCCACACATCATTCCAAACACCATTAGAAATATCATTCCACACATCATTCCACACAGCATTTCACACATTTGTCCACACCTCATTCCACACCTCATTCCAAATATCATTCCACGCATCATTCCACGCAACATTCCACGCATCATTCCACACATCATTCGAAACACCATTCCACACCTCATTCCACACCTCATTCCACACCTCATTCCACCCATCATTCCACACATCATTCCACACATCATTCCACAACATTCCACAACATTCCACACATTATTCCACACATCATTCCACACATCAGTCCACACATCAATCCATACCTCGTTCCGCACATCATTCCACACATCATTCCACACATCATTCCACACATCATTACACAAATCATTCCAAACGTCATTCCACTTCACATTCCACATCATTCCACACATCATTCCACACCATATTCCATGCATCATTCCACACATCATTCCAAACAAAATTACATCCATTATTTCACACATCATTCCACACAGCATTTCACACCTCATTCCACACCTCATTCCACACCTCAATCCACATATCATTCCACGCAACATTCGACACATCATTCCACTCATCTTTCCACACATCATTTCAAACATCATTCCACAACATTCCACAACATTCCACACATCATTCCACACATCATTCCACACATCAGTCCATACCTCATTCCACACATCATTCCACAGATCATTCCAAACATCATTCCACATCACATTCCACATCATTCCACACATCATTCCACACATCATTCCACACATAATTCGACGCAACATTTCACACATAATTCCAAACATCATTACATCCTTCATTCCACACATCATTCCACACATCATTCCACAACATTCCTCAACATTCCACACATCATTCCACACATCATTCCACACATCAGCCCATACCTCATTCCACACCGCATTCCACACATCATTCCACACATCATTGCACACATCATTCCACACAGCATTCCAAATATCATTCCATGCATCATTCCACATCTGATTCCGCACGTCATTGCACACTTAATTCCAAACATCATTCCACACATCATTCCACAAGTCATTCCACACGTCATTTAAACACCTCTTTCCACTCATCATTCCACGCATCATTCCATGCATCATTCCACGCATCATTCCACGCATCATTCCACATCTCATTCCACACCTCATTCCACACATCATTCCAAACATCATTCCACACATCATGCCAAACATTATTCCACACCTCATTCCACATATAATTCTACGCATCATTCCACACATCATTCCACACATCATTCCACACAACAATCCACATATCATTCCACACATCATTCGACACATCATTCCATCCCAGTTTCCACACCTCATTCCACGTATCATTCCACAACATTCAACACATCATTCCACACATCAATCCACACATCATTCCATCCCTCATTCCACACGTCATTGAACAACTCATTACACACATCAGGCCACACATCATGCCACACATCATTCCACACCTCATTCCACACCTCATTCCACAGATCATTCCACATATCAGTCCATCCCTCATTCTACCTCTCATTGAACACCTCATTCGACACATCATTAAACACATCATTCCACACATCAGTCCACACCCCATTCCACACCTCATTCCACATATCATTCCACAACATTCAACACATCATTCCACACATCAATCCACACATCATTCCATCCCTCATTCCACACGTCATTGAACAACTCATTCCACACATCATGCCACACATCATGCCACACATCATTCCACATCTCATTCCACACCTCATTCCACACATCATTCCACAGTTCTGTCCATACCACATTCCATAGATCATTCCAGATGTCATTCGACACATCATTCCACACATCTTTCCACACTTCCTTCCACACATCATTCGTCACCTCATTCCACACATCATTCAATTCATCATTCCACATACCATTCCACACATCATTCAATACATCATTCTACATCTCATTCCACACATCATTCCACACATTATTCCACACATCAGTCCATACCTCATTCCAAACCTCATTCCACACTTCATTCCACACATCATTCCAAACATCAGTCCAAACATCATTCCATACATCATTCCAGATGTCAATCGACACATCATTCCACACATCTGTCCACACTTAATTCCACACATCATTTCTCACCTCATTCCACACATCATTCCACACATCATTCCAAACATCATTCCAAACATCATTCCACATCACATTCCACATCATTCCACACATCATGCCACATCATATTCCACTCATCTTTCCACACATCATTCCAAACATCATTACATACATCATTGCACACATCATTCCACACAGCATTTCACACATCATTCCACAACTCATTCCACACCTTATTCCACTCCTCATTCCATATAGCATTCCACGCATCTTTCCACACATCATTCCACACATCATTCCAAACATCATTCCACACCTCATTCCACACCTCATTCCACACCTCATTCCACCCATCATTCCAAACATCATTTCACACATCATTCCACTACATTCCACAACATTCCACACATCATTCCACACAACATTCCACACATCAGTCCATACCTCATTCCACACCTCATTCCACACCTCATTCCACACATCATTCCACACATCATTCCACACATCATTCCAAACATCATTTTACACATCATTCCACACCATATTCCATGCATCATTCCACACATCATTCCACACATCATTACATCCATCATTCCACACATCATTCTACACAGCATTTCATACATCATTCCACACATCATTCCACAGCTCATTCCACACCTCATCCCACACCGCATTCCACACATCATTCCATACCTGATTCCACACCTCATTCCACAAATCATTCCACACATCAATACACACATCATTCCAAACATCATTCCACATCACATTCCACATCATTCCACACATCATTCCACACATCATTCCACACATCATTCCAAACATCATTACATCCATAATTCCACACATCATTCCACACAGCATTTCACACATCATTCCACACATCATTCCACACCTCATTCCACACCTCACTCTACATATCATTCCACGCATCAATCCACAGATCATTCCACACATCATTCCAAACATCATTCCACACCTCCTTCCACACCTCATTCCACCCATCATTCCAAACATCATTCCACACATCATTCCACAACATTCCTCAACATTCCAGACATCATTCCACACATCATTCCACACATCAGTCCATACCTCATTCCACACCTCATTCCACACATCATTCCACACATCATGCCACACATAATTCCAAACCTCATCCCACACCTCATTCCACATATCATTCCACGCATCATTCCACATCTCATTCCACACATCATTCCACACCTCATTCCACACTTCATTCCACATCTCTTGCCACGCATCATTCCACACATCTTTCCGCACATCATTCCACACATCATACTACACACCATTCCACGCATCATTCCACGCTTCATTCCACACCTCATTACACACATCTTTCCACACAACATTCCTCTTATCATCCAATCCTCATTCCTCATATCATTCCACGCATCATTCCACATCTCATTCCACACATCATTCCACACATCATTCCACACCTCATTCCACACGTGATTCCACACAGCATTCCACACATCATTGCACACATCATTCCACACCTCATTCCACACCTCATTCCACACATCATTCCACACAGCATTCAACACATCATTCCACACAACATTCCAAATATCATCCAATCCTCATTCCTCATTTCATTCCACGCATCATTCCACACATCATTCCACACATCATTCCACACATCATTCCACATATCATTCCACACATGATTCGACACATCATTCCATCCCTCATTCCACACCTCATTCCACACCTCATTCCACACAACATTGCATACATCATTGCACATATCATTCCACACATCATTCCACTCACCATTCCACACCTCATTTCACGTATCATTCCACAACATTCAACACATCATTCCACACATTAATCCACACATCATTCTATCCGTCATTCCACACCTCATTGAACACCTCATTCCACACATCATTCCACACATCATTCCACACCCCATTCCACACCTCATTTCAAATATCATTCCACAACATTCAACACATCATTCCACACATCAAACCACACAACATTCCATCCCTCATTCCACACGTCATTGAACAACTCATTCCACACATCATGCAACACATCATTGCACACACCCTTCCACACCTCATTCGAAACTTCATTCCACACCTCATTCCACCCATCAATCCACACATCATTCCACACATCATTCCACAACATTCCTCAACATTCCACACATCATTCCACACATCATTCCACACATTAGTCCATACCTCATTCCACACCTCATTCCACACATCATTCCAGACATCATGCCACACATCATTCCAAACATCATTCCACACCTCATTCCACATAACATTCCACACATCATTCCACACCTCATTCCACACGTCCTTCCACACATCAGTCCATACCTCATTCCACACCTCATTCCACACATTATTCCACACATCATTCCACACTTCATTCCACACATCATTCCACTCATCATTCTACACATCATTCCAAACATCATTCCACATCACATTCCACGCATCATTCCACGCATCATTCCACACATCTTTCCACACTTCATTCCACACATCATTCCTCACATCATCTCTCACATCATTCAATACATCATTACAGATACCATTCCACACATCATTCCACACATCATTCCACACAACATTCCACACAACATTGCACACATCATTCCTTACCTCATTCCACACCTCATTTCACACATTATTCACTCAAATCATTCCACACAACTTTCCAAATATCATCCACTCCTCATTCCACATATCATTCCACGCATCATTCCACATCTCATTCCACACATCATTCCACACATCATTCCACACATCATTCCACACATCATTCCACACATCATTCCACACAACATTCCACACATCATTACACACATCATTCCACACATCATTCCACACATCATTCAATACCTCATTCAACATACCTTTCCACATCTCATTCCACACATCATTCCACACATCATTCCACACATCAGTCCATACCTCATTCCACACCTCATTCCACACTTCATTCCACACATCATTCCACACATCATTCCACACATCAATCCACACATTATTCCAAACATCATTCCACATCACATTCCACATAACATTCCACGCTTCATTCCACACATCATTCCAAACATGATTCCACACATCATTCCATTCATCATTCCAGATGTCATTCGGCACATCATTCCACACATCTTTTCACACTTCATTCCACACATCATTCCTCACCTCATTCCACACATCATTCCACACAGCATTGCACACATCATTCCAAACATCATTCCACATCAAATTCCACATTATTCCACGCATGATTCTACACCATATTCCACGCATCATTCCACACCATATTCCATACATTATTCCACACATCATTACACACAGCATTCCACACATCATTCCACACAGCATTCCCCACAGCATTAAACACATCATTGCACACAACATTCCACACATCATTCCACACCTCATTCCACACATCATTTCACTCGTCATTCCACACATCATTCCACACATCAATCCACACCTCACTCCACATATAATTCCACACATCATTCCACAAATAATTCCACACATCAATGACACATCATTCCACTCCTCATTCCACACATCATTCCAAACATCATTGCACACATCATTCCACAAATCATTGACACATCATTCCATACCTCATTCCTCACATCATTCCATAACTTGCCACTCATCATTCCACACATCATTCCACACATCATTGAGACATCATTCCACACATCATTCCACACTTCATTCCACACATCATTCCACACCTCATTCTACACATCAGTCCACACATCATTCAATACATCATTCCACATATCATTCCACACATCATTCCACACATCGTTCCACACATAATTCCACAAAGCATTCCACACATCATTGCACACTTCATTCCACACCTCATTCCACACCTCATTCCACACATCATTCCACACAGCATTCCACACATCATTCCACATATCATTCCACACATCATTCCACACATCATTCCACACATCATTGCACACTTCATTCCACACCTCATTCCACACCTCATTCCACACATCATTCCACACAGCATTCTACACATCATTCCACACGTCATTCCACACGTCATTCCACACATCATTCCACACATTATTCCAAACAGCATTCCAAATATCATTCCACACATCATTCGAAACAGCATTCCAAACATCATTCCACACCTCATTCCACACCTCATTCCACACATCATTCCACACGTCATTCCACGCGTCATTCCACACAGCATTACACACATCATTCTTCACATCAATTCACACCTCATTCCACACCTCATTCCACACCTCATTCCACACATCATTCCACACATCATTGCAAACATCATTCCAAACATCATTCCATACATCATTCCACAACATTCCACGCATCATTCCACACATCATTCCAAAGATCATTACATCCATCATTCCACACTTCATTCCACACATCATTCCACAACTCATTCCACACCTCATTCCACACCTCAATCCACACATCATTCCACACATCATTCCAAACATCGTTCCACACCTCATTCCACACCTCATTCCACCCATCATTCCACACATCATTCCACACATCATTCCACAACATTCCTCAACATTCTACACTTCATTCCACACATCATTCCACACATCATTCCACACATCAATCCACACCTCATTCCACACATCATTCCACACATCATTCCACACATCATTCCAAACATCATTCCACACTTCATTCCACATAACATTCCACACATCATTCCACACATCATTCCACACTTCATTTCACACATCATTCCTCACCTCATTCCACACATCATTCCACACATCATTCAATACATCATTCCACATATCATTCCACACATCATTCCACACATCATTGCACACATCATTCCACACAGCATTCCAAATATCATTCCACACCTCAATCTACATATCATTCCACACATCATTCCACACATCATTCCACACATCATTCCACACATCATTCCAAACATCATTCCACACTTCATTCCACATAACATTCCACACATCATTCCACACATCATTCCACACTTCATTTCACACAACATTCCTCACCTCATTCCACACATTATTCCACACATCATTCCACAAATCATTGATACATCATTGCATACCTCATTCCACACATCATTCCATAACATACCACTCAACATTCCACACATTATTCCACACATCATTGAGACATCATTCCACACATCAATATCATTCCACACCTCATTCCACACCTCATTCCACACGTCTTCCACACGTAATTCCACGCGTCATTCCACACAGCATTACACACATCATCTTCACATCAATTCACACCTCATTCCACACCTCATTCCACACCTCATTCCACACATCATTCCACACATCATTGCACACATCATTCCACTCGTCATTCCACGCATCATTCCACACCTCATTCCACAACTCATTCAACACATCATTCCACACATCATTCCACACATCATTCCACACATTATTCCAAACATCATTCCACACCTCATTCCACATATCATTCTACGCATCATTCCACACAGCATTCCACACATCATTCCACACATCATTCCACACATCATTTCAAACAGCAATCCAAATATCATTCCACACATCATTCCAAACAGCATTCCAAACATCATTCCACACCTCATTCCACACCTCATTCCACACATCATTCCACACGTCATGCCACGCGTCATTCCACACAGCATTACACACATCATTCTTCACATCAATTCACACCTCATTCGACACCTCATTCCACACCTCATTCCACACATCATTCCAGACATCATTGCACACATCATTCCAAACATCATTCCATACATCATTCCACAAATCATTCCACACGTCATTTAAACACCTCATTCCACTCATCATTCCACACATCATTTCTCACCTCATTCCACACCTCATTCTACACCTCATTCCACACCTCATTCCACCCATCGTTCCAGACATCATTCCACACATCATTCCACAACATGCCACAACATTCCACGCATCATTCCACACATCATTCCAAAGATCATTACATCCATCATTCCACACTTCATTCCACACATCATTCCACAACTCATTCCACACCTCATTCCACACCTCAATCCACATATCATTCCACGCATCATTCCACACATCATTCCACACATCATTGAGACATCATTCCACACATCATTCCACACTTCATTCCACACATCATTCCACACCTCATTCCACACATCATTCAATACATCATTCCACATATCATTCCACACATCATTCCACACATCGTTCCACACATAATTCCAAACAGCATTCCACACATCATTGCACACTTCATCCACACCTCATACCACACCTCATTCCTCACATCATTCCACACAGCATTCCACACATCATTCCACACAACATTCCAAGTATCATCCAATCCTCATTCCTCATATCATTCCACGCATAATTCCACATCTCATTCCACACATCATTCCACTTATCATTCCACACATCATTCCACACGTCATTCCACACATCATTCCACACATCATTCCACACAGCATTCCAAATATCATTGCACACCTCATTCCACACATCATTCCACACGTCATTCCACACGTAATTCCACGCGTCATTCCACACAGCATTACACACATCATTCTTCACATCAATTCACACCTCATTCCACACCTCATTCCGCACCTCATTCCACACATCTTTGCACACATCATTCCAAACATCATTACATACATCATTCAACAAATCATTCCACGCGTCATTTAAACACCTCATTCCACTCATCATTCCACGCATCATTCCACACCTCATTCCGCAACTCAGTCAACACATCATTCCACACATCATTCCACACATCATTCCACACATCATTCCACACATCATTCCACATATCATTCCACATATCATTCCACACATCAGTCCATCCCTCATTCCGCACAACATTCCACACACCACTTTCCACGTAATATTCCACAACATTCAACACCTAATTACACACATCAATCCACACTTCATTCCATCCCTCATTCCACACCTCAATGAAAACCTCAACCCACACATCATTCCACACATCATTCCACAACCCATTCCACACCTCATTTCACAAATCATTCCACAACATTCAACACATCATTCCACACATCAATCCACACATCATTCCATCCCTCATTCCACACGTCATTGAACAACTCATTCCACACATCATGCCACACCTCATTCCACACCTCATTCCACACATCATTCCTCACCTCATTCCACACAACATTCAATACATCATTCCACATACCATTCCACACATCATTCCATATATCATTCCACACAACATTCCACACATCATTGCACACATCATTCCATACCTCATTCCACACATCATTCAACACATCATTCCACACAACATTCCAAATATCATCCACTCCTCATTCCGCATATCATTCCACGCATCATTCCACATCTCATTCCACACAGCATTTCACACCTCATTCCACACATCATTCCACACCTCATTCCGCATATCATTCCATACCTCATTACACGCATCATTCCACACATCATTCCACTCATCATTAACACATCATTCCATACCTCATTCCACACATCATTCCATAACATTCCACTCAACATTCCACACATTATTCCACACATCATTGACATCATTCCACACATCATTCCACACATCATTCCACACATCATTTCACACCTCATTCCACACATCATTCCACAACATTTTACACATCATTCCACACATCAATCCACACATCATTCCACACATCATTGCACACCTCATTCCACACCTCATTCCACACATCATCACATCATTCCACACATCATTCAATACATCATTCCACATATCATTCCACACATCATTCCACACATCATTCCACACATCATTCCACACAGCATTCCACACATCATTCCACACAACATTCCAAATATCATCCAATCCTCATTCCTCATTTCATTCCACGCATCATTCCACATCTCATTCCACACATCATTCCACACATCATTCCACACGTCATTCCACACGTCATTCCACATATTATTCCAAACAGCATTCCAAATATCATTCCACACATCATTCGAAACAGCATTCCAAACATCATTCCACACCTCATTCCACACCTCATTCCACACATCATTCCACACGTCATTCCACGCGTCATTCCACACAGCATTACACACATCATTCTTCACATCAATTCACACCTCATTCCACACCTCATTCCACACCTCATTCCACACATCATTCCACACATCATTGCACACATCATTCCAAACATCATTCCATACATCATTCCACAAATCATTCCTCACATCATTCCACACAGCATTCCACACATCATTCCACACAACATTCCAAGTATCATCCAATCCTCATTCCTCATATCATTCCACGCATAATTCCACATCTCATTCCACACATCATTCCACTTATCATTCCACACATCATTCCACACGTCATTCCACACATCATTCCACACATCATTCCACACAGCATTCCAAATATCATTGCACACCTCATTCCACACATCATTCCACACGTCATTCCACACGTAATTCCACGCGTCATTCCACACAGCATTACACACATCATTCTTCACATCAATTCACACCTCATTCCACACCTCATTCCGCACCTCATTCCACACATCTTTGCACACATCATTCCAAACATCATTACATACATCATTCAACAAATCATTCCACGCGTCATTTAAACACCTCATTCCACTCATCATTCCACGCATCATTCCACACCTCATTCCGCAACTCAGTCAACACATCATTCCACACATCATTCCACACATCATTCCACACATCATTCCACACATCATTCCACATATCATTCCACATATCATTCCACACATCAGTCCATCCCTCATTCCGCACAACATTCCACACACCACTTTCCACGTAATATTCCACAACATTCAACACCTAATTACACACATCAATCCACACTTCATTCCATCCCTCATTCCACACCTCAATGAAAACCTCAACCCACACATCATTCCACACATCATTCCACAACCCATTCCACACCTCATTTCACAAATCATTCCACAACATTCAACACATCATTCCACACATCAATCCACACATCATTCCATCCCTCATTCCACACGTCATTGAACAACTCATTCCACACATCATGCCACACCTCATTCCACACCTCATTCCACACATCATTCCTCACCTCATTCCACACAACATTCAATACATCATTCCACATACCATTCCACACATCATTCCATATATCATTCCACACAACATTCCACACATCATTGCACACATCATTCCATACCTCATTCCACACATCATTCAACACATCATTCCACACAACATTCCAAATATCATCCACTCCTCATTCCGCATATCATTCCACGCATCATTCCACATCTCATTCCACACAGCATTTCACACCTCATTCCACACATCATTCCACACCTCATTCCGCATATCATTCCATACCTCATTACACGCATCATTCCACACATCATTCCACTCATCATTAACACATCATTCCATACCTCATTCCACACATCATTCCATAACATTCCACTCAACATTCCACACATTATTCCACACATCATTGACATCATTCCACACATCATTCCACACATCATTCCACACATCATTTCACACCTCATTCCACACATCATTCCACAACATTTTACACATCATTCCACACATCAATCCACACATCATTCCACACATCATTGCACACCTCATTCCACACCTCATTCCACACATCATCACATCATTCCACACATCATTCAATACATCATTCCACATATCATTCCACACATCATTCCACACATCATTCCACACATCATTCCACACAGCATTCCACACATCATTCCACACAACATTCCAAATATCATCCAATCCTCATTCCTCATTTCATTCCACGCATCATTCCACATCTCATTCCACACATCATTCCACACATCATTCCACACGTCATTCCACACGTCATTCCACATATTATTCCAAACAGCATTCCAAATATCATTCCACACATCATTCGAAACAGCATTCCAAACATCATTCCACACCTCATTCCACACCTCATTCCACACATCATTCCACACGTCATTCCACGCGTCATTCCACACAGCATTACACACATCATTCTTCACATCAATTCACACCTCATTCCACACCTCATTCCACACCTCATTCCACACATCATTCCACACATCATTGCACACATCATTCCAAACATCATTCCATACATCATTCCACAAATCATTCCACACGTCATTTAAACACCTCATTCCACTCATCATTCCACACATCATTTCTCACCTCATTCCACACCTCATTCCACACCTCATTCCACACCTCATTCCACCCATCGTTCCAGACATCATTCCACACATCATTCCACAACATGCCACAACATTCCACGCATCATTCCACACACCGTTCCAAAGATCATTACATCCATCATTCCACACGTCATTCCACACAACATTCCACAACTCATTCCACACCTCATTCCACACCTCAATCCACATATCATTCCACGCATCATTCCACACATCATTCCACACATCAATCCACACCTCATTCCACACATCATTCCACACATCATTCCACACATCATTCCAAACATCATTCCACACTTCATTCCACATAACATTCCACACATCATTCCACACATCATTCCACACATCATTCCACACATCATTCAATACATCATTCCACATATCATTCCACACATCATTCCACACATCATTGCACACATCATTCCACACAGCATTCCAAATATCATTCCACACCTCAATCCACATATCATTCCACGCATCATTCCACATCTAATTCCACACATCATTCCACACATCATTCCGCACGTCATTCCATACATCATTCCACACATCATTCCACACAGCATTCCAAACATCATTCCACACAGCATTCCACACATCATTGCACACAACATTCCACACATCATTCCACACCTCATTCCACATTTCATTTACACATCATTCCACACCTCAATCCACATATCATTCCACGCATCATTCCACACATCATTCCACACATCATTCCAAACATCGTTCCACACCTCATTCCACACCTCATTCCACCCATCATTCCACACATCATTCCACACATCATTCCACAACATTCCTCAACATTCTACACATCATTCCACACATCATTCCACATATCATTCCACACATCATTCCACACATCATTGCACACATCATTCCACACAGCATTCCAAATATCATTCCACACCTCAATCCACATATCATTCCACGCATCATTCCACATCTAATTCCACACATCATTCCACACATCATTCCGCATGTCATTCCATACATCATTCAACACATCATTCCACACATCATTCCATACATCATTCAAGACATCATTCCACACATCATTGATACATCATTGCATACCTCATTCCACACATCATTCCATAACATTCCACTCAACATTCCACACATTATTCCACACATCATTCCACACATCATTTCACACCTCATACCACACATCATTCCACAACAATTCACACATCATTCCACACACCAATCCACACATCATTCCACACATCATTCCACACATCATTCCACACCTCATTCCACACATCATTCAACACATTATTCAGTACATCATTCCACATATCATTCCACACATCATTCCACACATCATTCCACACATAATTCCACACAGCATTCCTCACATCATTGCACACACCATTCCACACTTCATTCCACAACTCATTCCACCCATCATTCCACAAAGCATTACACACATCATTCCACACAACATTCCAAATATCATCCAAACCTCATTCCTCATATCATTCGACGCATAATTACACATCTCATTCCACACATCATTCCAAACATCATTCCACACCTCATTCCACACGTCATTCCACACATCATTCCACACATCATTCCACACAGCATTCCAAATATCATTCCACACCTCATTCCACACCTCATTCCACACATCTTCCACACGTAATTCCACGCGTCATTCCACACAGCATTACACACATCATTCTTCACATCAATTCACACCTCATTCCACACCTCATTCCACACCTCATTCCACACATCATTCCACACATCATTGTACACATCATTCCAAACATCATTCCATACATCATTCCTCAAATCATTCCGCACGTCATTTAAACACCTCATTCCACTCGTCATTCCACGCATCATTCCACACCTCATTCCACAACTCATTCAACACATCATTCCACACATCATTCCACACATCATTCCACACATCATTCCACACATTATTCCAAACATCATTCCACACCTCATTCCACATATCATTCCACGCATCATTCCACACATCATTCCACACATCATTCCACAAATCATTCCACACATCATTCCAAACAGCATTCCAAATATCATTCCACACATCATTCCAAACAGCATTCCAAACATCATTCCATACATCATTCAACACATCATTCCACACATCATTCCACACATCATTCCACACATCATTCCACACATCATTCCACACATCATTCCACACCTCATTCCACATATCATTCCACGCATCATTCCACACATCATTCCACACATCATTCCACACATCATACCAGATATCATTCCACATATCATTCCACATATCAGCCCATCCCTCATTCCACACCTCATTCCTGACCTCATTCCACACCTCATTCCACACATCATTGCATACATCATTGCACATATCATTCCACACATCATTCCACACAGCATTCCAAATATCATTCCACACCTCATTCCACACCTCATTCCACACATCTTCCACACGTAATTCCACGCGTCATTCCACACAGCATTACACACATCATTCTTCACATCAATTCACACCTCATTCCACACCTCATTCCACACCTCATTCCACACATCATTCCACACATCATTGCACACATCATTCCAAACATCATTCCATACATCATTCCGCAAATCATTCCACACGTCATTTAAACACCTCATTCCACTCGTCATTCCACGCATCATTCCACACCTCATTCCACAACTCATTCAACACATCATTCCACACATCATTCCACACATCATTCCACACATCATTCCACGCATCATTCCACACATCATTCCACACATCATTCCACAAATCATTCCACACATCATTCCAAACAGCATTCCAAACATCATTCCACACCTCATTCCACACCTTATTCCACACATCATTCCACACGTCATGCCACGCGTCATTCCACACAGCATTACACACATCATTCTTCACATCAATTCACACCTCATTCGACACCTCATTCCACACCTCATTCCACACATCATTCCAGACATCATTGCACACATCATTCCAAACATCATTCCATACATCATTCCACAAATCATTCCACACGTCATTTAAACACCTCATTCCACTCATCATTCCACACATCATTTCTCACCTCATTCCACACCTCATTCCACACCTCATTCCACACCTCATTCCACCCATCGTTCCAGACATCATTCCACTCATCATTCCACAACATGCCACAAAATTCCTCGCATCATTCCACACATCATTCCAAAGATCATTACATCCATCATTCCACACTTCATTCCACACATCATTCCACAACTCATTCCACACCTCATTCCACACCTCAATCCACATATCATTCCACGCATCATTCCACACATCATTCCACACATCATTCCAAACATCGTTCCACACCTCATTCCACACCTCATTCCACCCATCATTCCACACATCATTCCACAACATTCCTCAACATTCTAAATACCATTCCACACATCATTCCACACATCATTCCACACATCAATCCACACCTCATTCCACACATCATTCCACACATCATTCCACACATCATTCCAAACATCATTCCACACTTCATTCCACATAACATTCCACACATCATTTCACACATCATTCCTCACCTCATTCCATACATCATTCCACACATCATTCAATACATCATTCCACATATCATTCCACACATCATTCCACACATCATTGCACACATCATTCCACACAGCATTCCAAATATCATTCCACACCTCATTCCACATATCATTCCACGCATTATTCCACATCTAATTCCACACATCATTCCACACATCATTCCGCACGTCATTCCATACATCATTCCACACATCATTCGACACCTCATTCCACATTTCATTTACACATCATTCCACACCTCATTCCACACATCATTCGATAACATTCCACACATCATTACACACATCATTCCACACATCATTGACACATCATTCCATACCTCATTCCAAACATCATTCCACACATCATTCCACACATCATTCCACACATTATTCCACACATCATTCCATACATCATTCAACACATCATTCCACACATCATTGATACATCATTGCAAACCTCATTCCACACATCATTCCATAACATTCCACTCAACATTCCACACATTATTCCACACATCATTGAGACATCATTCCACACATCATTCCACACATCATTCCACACATCCTTTCACACCTCATACCACACATCATTCCACAACATTTCACATTTCATTCCACACACCAATCCACACATCATTCCACACATCATTCCACACATCATTCCACACCTCATTCCACACATCATTCAAAACATCATTCAGTACATCATTCCACATATCATTCAACACATCATTCCACACATCATTCCACACATAATTCCACACAGCATTCCTCACATCATTGCACACACCATTCCACAATTCATTCCGCACCTCATTCCACACATCATTCCACAAAGCATTCCACACATCATTCCACACAACATTCCAAATATCATCCAATCCTCATTCAACATATCATTCCACGCATCATTCCACATCTCATTCCACACATCATTCCACACATCATTCCACACCTCATTCCACACGTCATTCCACACATCATTCCACACATCATTCCACACAGCATTCCAAATATAATTCCACACCTCATTCCACACCTCATTCCACACATCATTCCACACGTAATTCCACGCGTCATTCCACACAGCATTACACACATCATTCTTCACATCAATTCACACCTCATTCCACACCTCATTCCACACCTCATTCCACACATCATTCCACACATCATTGCACACATCATTCCAATCACCATTCCATACATCATTCCACAAATCATTCCACACGTCATTTAAACACCTCATTCCACTCGTCATTCCACACATCATTCCACACCTCATTCCACAACTCATTCAACACATCATTCCACACATCATTCCACACATCATTCCACACATCATTCCACACATCATTCCACAACTCATTCCACACCTCATTCCACACCTCAATCCACATATCATTCCACGCATCATTCCACACATCATTCCACACATCATTCCAAACATCGTTCCACACCTCATTCCACACCTCATTCCACCCATCATTCCACACATCATTCCACAACATTCCTCAACATTCTAAATACCATTCCACACATCATTCCACAAATCATTCCACACATCAATCCACACCTCATTCCACACATCATTCCACACATCATTCCACACATCATTCCAAACATCATTCCACACTTCATTCCACATAACATTCCACACATCATTTCACACATCATTCCTCACCTCATTCCACACATCATTCCACACATCATTCAATACATCATTCCACATATCATTCCACACATCATTCCACACATCATTGCACACATCATTCCACACAGCATTCCAAATATCATTCCACACCTCATTCCACATATCATTCCACGCATCATTCCACATCTAATTCCACACATCATTCCACACATCATTCCGCAAGTCATTCCATACATCATTCCACACATCATTCCACACAGCATTCCACACATCATTCCACACAGCATTCCACACATCATTGCACACAATATTCCACACATCATTCGACACCTCATTCCACATTTCATTTACACATCATTCCACACCTCATTCCACACATCATTCGATAACATTCCACACATCATTACACACATCATTCCACACATCATTGACACATCATTCCATACCTCATTCCAAACATCATTCCACACATCATTCCACACATCATTCCACACATTATTCCACACATCATTCCATACATCATTCAACACATCATTCCACACATCATTGATACATCATTGCATACCTCATTCCACACATCATTCCATAACATTCCACTCACATTCCACACATTATTCCACACATCATTGAGACATCATTCCACACATCATTCCACACATCATTCCACACATCCTTTCACACCTCATACCACACATCATCCCACAACATTTCACATATCATTCCACACACCAATCCACACATCATTCCACACATCATTCCACACATCATTCCACACCTCATTCCACACATCATTCAAAACATCATTCAGTACATCATTCCACATATCATTCAACACATCATTCCACACATCATTCCACACATAATTCCACACAGCATTCCTCACATCATTGCACACACCATTCCACACTTCATTCCGCACCTCATTCCACACATCATTCCACAAAGCATTCCACACATCATTCCACACAACATTCCAAATATCATCCAATCCTCATTCCTCATATCATTCCACGCATCATTCCACATCTCATTCCACACATCATTCCACACATCATTCCACACCTCATTCCACACGTCATTCCACACATCATTCCACACATCATTCCACACAGCATTCCAAATATCATTCCACACCTCATTCCACACCTCATTCCACACATCATTCCACACGTAATTCCACGCGTCATTCCACACAGCATTACACACATCATTCATCACATCAATTCACACCTCATTCCACACCTCATTCCACACCTCATTCCACACATCATTCCACACATCATTGCACACATCATTCCAAACACCATTCCATACATCATTCCACAAATCATTCCACACGTCATTTAAACACCTCATTCCACTCGTCATTCCACGCATCATTCCACACCTCATTACACAAATCATTCAACACATCATTCCACACATCATTCCACACATCATTCCACACATCATTCCACACATCATTCCACACATCATTCCACACCTCATTCCAAATATCATTCCACGCATCATTCCACACATCATTCCACACATCATTCCACACATCATACCAGATACCATTCCACATATCATTCCACACATCAGCCCATCCCTCATCCCACACCTCATTCCTGACCTCATTCCACACCTCATTCCACACATCATTGCATACATCATTGCACATATCATTCCACACATCATTCCACACGCCATTCCACACCTCATTCCAAGTATCATTCCACAACATTCAACACATAATTCCACACATCAATCCAAACTTCATTCCATCCCTCATTCCACTCCTCCTTGAAAAGCTCATTACACACATCATTCCACACATCATTCCACACCCCATTCCACACCTCATTCCACAAATCATTCCACAACATTCAACGCATCATTCCACACATCAATCCACACATCATTCTATCCTTCATTCCACACCTCATTCCACACCTCATTCCACACATCATTCAACACATCATTCCACACATCATTCCACACATCATTCCAATTTTCATTCTACATCACATTCCACATAACATTCCACGCATCATTCAACACATCATTCCAAACATCATTCCACACATCATTCCATATATCATTCCAAATGTCATTCGACACATCATTCCACACATCTTTCCACACTTCATTCCACACATCATTCCACACCTCATTCCACACATCATTCCATAACATTCCACACATCATTACACAAATCATTCCACACATCATTGACACATCATTCCATACCTCATTCGAAACATCATTCCACACATCATTCCACACATCATTCCACACATTATTCCACACATCATTCCATACATCATTCAACACATCATTCCACACATCATTGACACATCATTGCATACCTCATTCCACACATCATTCCATAACATTCCACTCTACATTCCACACGTTATTCCACACATCATTGAGACATAATTCCACACATCATTCCACACATCATTCCACACATCATTTCACACCTCATACCACACATCATTCCACAACATTTCACACATCATTCCACACACCAATCCACACATCATTCCACACATCATTCCACACATCATTCCACACCTCATTCACACCACATTCCACACATCATTCAATACATCATTCCACATATCATTCCACACATCAATCCACACATCATTCCACACATAATTCCACACAGCATTCCACACATCATTGCACACATCATTCCACAACTCATTCCACATCTCATTCTACACATCATTCCACACAGCATTCCACACTTCATTCCACACAACATTCCAAATATCATCCAGTCCTCATTCCTCATATCATTCCACGCATCATTCCACATCTCATTCCACACGTCATTCCACACATCATTCCACACCTCATTCCACACGTCACTCCACACATCATTCCAAACATCATTCCACACAGCATTCCAAATATCATTCCATACATCATTCCACACCTCATTCCACACATCATTCCACACGTAATTCCACGCGTCATTCCAGACAGCATTACACACATCATTCTTCACATCAATTCACACCTTATTCCACACCTCATTCCACACTTCATTCCAAACATCATTCCATACATCATTCCACAAATCATTCCACACGTCAGTTAAACACCTCATTCCACAACTCATTCAACACATCATTCCACACATCATTCCAAACATCATTCCACACATTATTCCACACATCATTCCAGATATCATTCGACACATCATTGCACACATCATTCAAAGCTTCATTGCACACATCATTCCTCAGCTCATTCCACACATCAATCCACACATCATTCAATAAATCATTCCACATATCATTCCACACATCATTCCACGCATCATTCCACACATCATTCCACACATCATTCCTCACAGCATGCCACACATCATTGCACACATCATTCCACACATCAATCCACGCCTCATGCCACACATCATTCCACACATCATTCCACACAGCATTCCAAATATCATTCAACATCTCATTCCACATCTCATTCCACAAATCATTCCACACCTCATTCCACACCTCATTCCACACATCATTCCAGACAACATTCCACACGTAATTCCACACATCATTCCGCACCTCATTGCGCACATCATTTCACACATCATTCCACACGTCATTCCACACTTCATTTCACACATCATTTGAACATCATTCCACACAACATTCCAAATATCATCCAAACCTCATTCTACTATCATTCGACACATCATTCCACACCTCATTCCACACATCATTCCACACGGCATTTCACACACCATTCCACACCTCATTCCAAACCTCATTCCACACCTCATTCCACACCTCATTCCACACCTCATTCCACATATCATCCCACGCCTCATTCCAAACATCATTCCACACGTCATTCCGCACAACATTCCACACATCATTCCACAAATCATTCCACACATCATTCCACAACTCATTCCACACATCATTCCAAACCTCATTCCACAACTCATTCCACACATCATTCCACACAACATTCAACATATCATTCCACAAATCATTCTACACTTCATTCCACATGTCATTCAACACCTCATTCCAAACATCATTCCACACATCATTCCAAACCTCATTGCAAACATCATTCCAAACATCATTCCACACATCATTCCACACATCATTCCAAACATAATTCCACACATCATTCCACAAATCATTCAATACATCATTCCACATATCATTCCACACATCATTCCACACATCAATCCACACATCATGCCACACATCAATCCACACCTCATTCCAAACATCATTCCACACCTCATTCCACATAACATTCCACGCATCATTCTACACATCATTCCACACATCATTCCAAACATCATTCCACACATTATTCCATACATCATTCCAGATACCATTCGACACATCATTGCACACATCATTCAACACTTCATTGCACACATCATTCCTCAGCTCATTCCACACATCAATCCGCACATCATTCAATAAATCATTCCACATATCATTCCACACATCATTCCACGCATCATTCCACACATCATTCCACACATCATTCCACACATCATTCCACACAGCATGCCACACATCATTGCACACATCATTCCACACATCAATCCACGCCTCATTCCACACATCATTCCACACATCATTCCACACAGCATTCCAAATATCATTCAACATCTCATTCCACATCTCATTCCACACATCATTCTACACCTCATTCCACACCTCATTCCACACATCATTCCAGACAACATTCCACACGTAACTCCACACATCATTCCGCACCTCATTGCACACATCATTTCACACATCATTCCATACGTCATTCCACACTTCATTTCACACGGCATTTCACACACCATTCCACACCTCATTCCAGACCTCATTCCACACCTCATTCCACACCTCATTCCGCACAACATTCCACACATCATTCCACAAATCATTCCACACATCATTCCACAACTCATTCCACACATCATTCCAAACCTCATTCCACAACTCATTCCACACATCATTCCACACAACATTCAACATATCATTCCACAAATCATTCTACACTTCATTCCACATGTCATTCCACACCTCATTCCAAACATCATTCCACACATCATTCCAAACCTCATTCCAAACATCATTCCAAACATCATTCCACACGTCATTCCACATTACATTCCACACATCATTCCACACATGATTCCATAACTCTTTCCACACATCATTCCACACATCATTCCACACTTCATTCCACACATCATTCCACACATCATTCCACACATCATTGCACACATCATTCCAGACATCATTCCAAACATCATTCCATACCGCATTCCACACCTCATTCCACACATCATTCCACACATCATTCCACACATCATTCCAAACATCATTCCACCTAACATTCCACACATCATTCCAGATATCATTCGACACATCATTCCACACATAATTCCAGAAAGCATTCGACACATCATTCCGCACATCTTTCCACACATCATTCCAGATATCATTCGACACATCATTCTACACATCATTCCACACAGCATTCCACACATCATTCCACAACAATCCACACATCATTCCGCACATTATTCCTCACATCAGTCCATACCTAATTCCACATAACATTCCACACATCATTCCACACCTCATTCCACAACACACTCCACACTTCATTCCTCACATCATTCCACACATCATTCCACAACTCATTCCACACATCATTCCACATATCATTCCACAACATTCCACAACATTCCACACTTCATTCCACACATCATTCCTCACATCAGTCCATACCTCATTCCACACATCATTCCACACATCATTCCACACATCGTTCCACACATCATTGACACATCATTTTACACCTCATTCCACACATCATTCCACACGTCATTCTACACATCATTCCACACATGATTCCACAACTCATTCAACACATCATCCCACACATCATTCCACACATCATTCCACACATCATTCCACACATCATTCCAAACATCATTCCACACATCATTCCACACATCATTCCACACATCATTCCATACCGCATTCCACACCTCATTCCACACATCATTCCACACATCATTCCACACATCATTCAAAACATAATTCCACCTAACATTCCACACATCATTCCAGATATCATTCGACACATCATTCCACACATAATTCCAGAAAGCATTCGACACATCATTCCGCACATCATTCCACACATCATTCCAGATGTCATTCGACACATCATTCCACACATCATTCCACACATCATTCCAAACATCATTCCACATCACATTCCACATCATTCCACACCATATTCCACGCATCATTCCACACATCATTCCAAATATCATTACATGCATCATTCCCCACATCATTCCACACAGCATGTCACACATCATTCCACACATCATGCCACACATTATTCCACACATCATTCCAAACATCATTCCACACCTCAATCCACACCTCATTCCACACCTCATTCCACCCATCATTCCACACATCATTCCACACATCAGTCCTTACCTCATTCCACACCACATTCCACATAACACTCCACACATCATTCCACACTTCATTTCACACATCATTCCACACATCATTCCACACGGCATTCCACACACCATTCCACACATCATTGCACACATCATTCCACACAGCATTCCAAATATCATTCCACACCTCATTCCACATATAATTCCACGCATCATTCCACATCTCATTCCACACATCATTCCACAAATAATTCCACACCTCATTCCACACATCATTCCGCACGTCATTCCATACCTCATTCCACACACCATTCCACACAGCATTCCACACATCATTCCACACAGGATTGCACACATCATTGCACACAACCTCCACACATCATTCCACACCTCATTTCACACATCATTCCACATCTCTTTCCACACATCATTCCACACATCTTTCTACACATCATTCAACACATCATTCCACACATCATTCCACACATCATTGACACATCATTCCACTCCTCATTACACACATCATTCCATAACATTCCACACATCATGACACACATCATTCCACACATCATTCTACACATCATTCCACACATCATTGACACATCATTCCACACCTCATTACAAACATCATTCCATAACATTCCACACATCATTACACACATCAATCCACATATCATTCCAAACATCATTCCACACATCATTCCACACATTATTCCACACATCTTTCCTCAAATCATTCCACATATCATTCCACACATCATTCCACACATCATTCCACACATCATTCCACACATCATTCCATACCGCATTCCACACCTCATTCCACACATCATTCCACACATCATTCCACACATCATTCAAAACATCATTCCACCTAACATTCCACACATCATTCCAGATATCATTCGACACATCATTCCACACATAATTCCAGAAAGCATTCGACACATCATTCCGCACATCATTCCACACATCATTCCAGATATCATTCGACACATCATTCTACACATCATTACACACATTATTCCACACATCATTCCACAACATTCCACACATCATTCCACACATTATTCCTCACATCAGTCCATACCTCATTCCACATAACATTTCACACATCATTCCACACCTCATTCCACACCACACTCCACACTTCATTCCACACATCATTCCACACATCATTGCACATCATTCCACAACATTCCACACCTCATTCCACACATCATTCCTCACATCAGTCCATACCTCATTCCACACATCATTCCACATATCATTCCACACATCATTCCACACATCATTGACACATCATTCCACACCTCATTCCACACATCATTCCACACGTCATTCTACACATCATTCCACACATGATTCCACAACTCATTCCACACATCATTCCACACATCATTCCACACATCATTCCACACATCAATCCAAACATCATTTCATACATCATTCGACACATCATTCAATACATTATTCCACATATCATTCCACACATCATCCCATAACATTCCACACCTCATTCCACATAACATTCCACACCTCATTCCACAACTCATTTCACATATCATTCCACATATCATTTCACGCATCATTCCCCAAATCATTCCACACATCATTCCACACCTCATTCCACACCTCATTCCACACCTCATTGCACACCTCATTCCACACCTCATTCCACACATCATTCCACACATCATTCCACACTTCTTTCCGCACATCATTCAATACATCATTCCACACTTCATTCAATACTTCATTCCACACAGCATTCCAAACATCATTCCACACATCATTCCACACATCATTCCAAACATCATTCCACATATCATTCCTCATATCATTCCACACATCATTCCATAACATTCCACATCTCATTCCACATAACATTCCACAACTCATTCCACAGCTCATTCCACACATCATTCCACATATCATTCCACGCATCATTCCCCAAATCATTCCACACATCATTCCAAACCTCATTCCAAAGATCATTCCACACCTCATTCCACTCCATATTCCACACCTCATTCCACACACAATTCCAAACATCATTACATAAATCATTCCACACATCATTCCACACATCATTCCACAAATCATTCCACACATCATTCCACACGTCATTCCACACTTCATTCCAAACTTCATTCCACACCACATTCCGCACCTCATTCCACACATAATTCCAAACATCATCACATACATCATTCCACACATCATTCCAAAAATCATTCCACACATCATTTCAGACCTCATTCCATACATCATTCCACACATCATTCCAAACCTCATTCCACACATCATTCCACACATCATTCCACAACACATTCCATACATCATTCCACACAACATTCAACACATCATTCCACACTTCATTCTACACATCATTCCAGACTTCATTCCAGACCTCATTCCACGCATCATTCCATCCCTCATAGAAACATAGAAACATGGAAAATAGGTGCAGGAGTAGGCCATTCGGATCTTCTAGCCTGCACCGCCATTCAATGAGTTCATGGCTGAACATTCAACTTCAGTACCCCATTCCTGCTTTCTCGCTATACGCCTTGATCACCCTAGTAGTAAGGACCTCATCTAACTCCTTTTTGAATATATTTAGTGAATATATTTCGTGAATTGGCCTCAACAACTTTCTGTGGTAGAGAATTCCAGAGGTTCACCACTCTCTGGGTGAAGAAGTTTCTCCGCATCTCGGTCCTAAATGGCTTCCCCCTTATCCTTAGACTGTGACCTCAACTCATTCACACATCATTCCACACATCAATCCAGACATCATTTCACATATGATTCCACACATCATCCCACACATCATTCCAAACATCATTCCACACCTCATTCCAAACAACATTCCTCACCTCATTCCACACATCATTCCACACATCATTCAATACATCATTCCACATATCATTCCACACATCATTCCACACATCATTCCACACATCATTCCACACGGCATTCCAGACATCATTGCACACATCATTCCACACATCATTCCACACCTCATTCCACACCTCATTCCACACATCATTGCACACATCATTCCACACAGCGTTCCAAATATCATTCCACACCTCATTCCACATATCATTACACGCATCAATCCACATCTCATTCCACACATCATTCCACACCTCATTCCACACATCATTCCACATATCATTCCACACAGCATTCCACACATCATTGCACACAACATTCCACACATCATTCCACACCGATTCCACACATCATTCCACATCCCATTCCACACAACATTCCACACATCTTTCCAAACAAAATTCCACACATCATTCTACACATCATTCCACACATCATTCAACAGCTCATTCCACACAACATTCCACACCTCATTCCACATCTCATTCCACACATCATTCCACACATCATTCGGCAACTCATTCCACACATTATTGACACATCATTCCAGACCTCATTCCAAACATCATTCCACACATCATTCTACACTTCATTCGAAACATCATTCACTACATCATTCTACACATCATTCCACACAGCATTCCAAACATCATTCAACACATCATTCCACACATCATTCAATACATCATTCCACATATCGTTCCACACATAATGCCAAACATCATTGCACACATCATTGCACACAACATTCCACACATTATTCCACACATCATTCCTCACATCATTCCACACACCATTCCATAACATTCCACACATCATTACACACATCAATCCAAACATCATGCCACACATCATTCCACACATCATTCCAAACAACATTCCACTCCGCATTCCACACATTATTCCACACATCATTCCACACATCATTCCACACATCTTTCCACACATCATTGACACATCATTCCATACCTCTTTCCAAACACCGTTCCATAACATTCCTCACATCATTACACACATCAATCCACACATCATGCCGCACATCATTCCACACATTATTCCAAACATCACTCCACACCTCATTCCACACATCATTCCACACATCATTCAATACATCATTCCACACATCATTCCACACAGCTTTCCACACATCATCATTCTACAAATCATTCTACACATCAATCTGCACATCTTTCTACACATCATTCTACACATCATCATACTACACATCATACTACAGAGCATTCTACACATCATTCTACACGTCATCCTACACATCATTCTACACATCATTCTGCACATCTTTCTACACATCATCATTCTACAAATCATTCTACACATCAATTTGCACATCTTTCTACACATCATTCGACACATCATCATTCTACACATCATACTACACATCATTCTACACATCATTCCACACATCATTCCACACATCATTCCAATTTTCATTCTACATCACATTCCACATAACATTCCACGCATCATTCAACACATCATTCCAAACATCATTCCACACATCATTCCATATATCATTCCAAATGTCATTCGACACATCATTCCACACATCTTTCCACACTTCATTCCACACATCATTCCACACCTCATTCCACACATCATTCCATAACATTCCACACATCATTACACAAATCATTCCACACATCATTGACACATCATTCCATACCTCATTCGAAACATCATTCCACACATCATTCCACACATCATTCCACACATTATTCCACACATCATTCCATACATCATTCAACACATCATTCCACACATCATTGACACATCATTGCATACCTCATTCCACACATCATTCCATAACATTCCACTCTACATTCCACACGTTATTCCACACATCATTGAGACATAATTCCACACATCATTCCACACATCATTCCACACATCATTTCACACCTCATACCACACATCATTCCACAACATTTCACACATCATTCCACACACCAATCCACACATCATTCCACACATCATTCCACACATCATTCCACACCTCATTCCACACCACATTCCACACATCATTCAATACATCATTCCACATATCATTCCACACATCAATCCACACATCATTCCACACATAATTCCACACAGCATTCCACACATCATTGCACACATCATTCCACAACTCATTCCACATCTCATTCTACACATCATTCCACACAGCATTCCACACTACATTCCACACAACATTCCAAATATCATCAGTCCTCATTCCTCATATCATTCCACGCATCATTCCACATCTCATTCCACACGTCATTCCACACATCATTCCACACCTCATTCCACACGTCACTCCACACATCATTCCAAACATCATTCCACACAGCATTCCAAATATCATTCCACACATCATTCCACACCTCATTCCACACATCATTCCACACGTAATTCCACGCGTCATTCCAGACAGCATTACACACATCATTCTTCACATCAATTCACACCTTATTCCACACCTCATTCCACACTTCATTCCAAACATCATTCCATACATCATTCCACAAATCATTCCACACGTCAGTTAAACACCTCATTCCACAACTCATTCAACACATCATTCCACACATCATTCCAAACATCATTCCACACATTATTCCACACATCATTCCAGATATCATTCGACACATCATTGCACACATCATTCAAAGCTTCATTGCACACATCATTCCTCAGCTCATTCCACACATCAATCCACACATCATTCAATAAATAATTCCACATATCATTCCACACATCATTCCACGCATCATTCCACACATCATTCCACACATCATTCCTCACAGCATGCCACACATCATTGCACACATCATTCCACACATCAATCCACGCCTCATGCCACACATCATTCCACACATCATTCCACACAGCATTCCAAATATCATTCAACATCTCATTCCACATCTCATTCCACAAATCATTCCACACCTCATTCCACACCTCATTCCACACATCATTCCAGACAACATTCCACACGTAATTCCACACATCATTCCGCACCTCATTGCGCACACCATTTCACACATCATTCCACACGTCATTCCACACTTCATTTCACACATCATTTGAACATCATTCCACACAACATTCCAAATATCATCCAAACCTCATTCTACTATCATTCGACACATCATTCCAAACCTCATTCCACACATCATTCCACACGGCATTTCACACACCATTCCACACCTCATTCCAAACCTCATTCCACACCTCATTCCACACCTCATTCCACATATCATCCCACGCCTCATTCCAAACATCATTCCACACGTCATTCCGCACAACATTCCACACATCATTCCACAACTCATTCCACACATCATTCCAAACCTCATTCCACAACTCATTCCACACATCATTCCACACAACATTCAACATATCATTCCACAAATCATTCTACACTTCATTCCACATGTCATTCAACACCTCATTCCAAACATCATTCCACACATCATTCCAAACCTCATTGCAAACATCATTCCAAACATCATTCCACACATCATTCCACACATCATTCCAAACATAATTCCACACATCATTCCACAAATCATTCAATACATCATTCCACATATCATTCCACACATCATTCCACACATCAATCCACACATCATGCCACACATCAATCCACACCTCATTCCAAACATCATTCCACACCTCATTCCACATAACATTCCACGCATCATTCTACACATCATTCCACACATCATTCCAAACATCATTCCACACATTATTCCATACATCATTCCAGATACCATTCGACACATCATTGCACACATCATTCAACACTTCATTGCACACATCATTCCTCAGCTCATTCCACACATCAATCCGCACATCATTCAATAAATCATTCCACATATCATTCCACACATCATTCCACGCATCATTCCACACATCATTCCACACATCATTCCACACATCATTCCACACAGCATGCCACACATCATTGCACACATCATTCCACACATCAATCCACGCCTCATTCCACACATCATTCCACACATCATTCCACACAGCATTCCAAATATCATTCAACATCTCATTCCACATCTCATTCCACACATCATTCTACACCTCATTCCACACCTCATTCCACACATCATTCCAGACAACATTCCACACGTAACTCCACACATCATTCCGCACCTCATTGCACACATCATTTCACACATCATTCCATACGTCATTCCACACTTCATTTCACACGGCATTTCACACACCATTCCACACCTCATTCCAGACCTCATTCCACACCTCATTCCACACCTCATTCCGCACAACATTCCACACATCATTCCACAAATCATTCCACACATCATTCCACAACTCATTCCACACATCATTCCAAACCTCATTCCACAACTCATTCCACACATCATTCCACACAACATTCAACATATCATTCCACAAATCATTCTACACTTCATTCCACATGTCATTCCACACCTCATTCCAAACATCATTCCACACATCATTCCAAACCTCATTCCAAACATCATTCCAAACATCATTCCACACGTCATTCCACATTACATTCCACACATCATTCCACACATGATTCCATAACTCTTTCCACACATCATTCCACACATCATTCCACACTTCATTCCACACATCATTCCACACATCATTCCACACATCATTGCACACATCATTCCAGACATCATTCCAAACATCATTCCATACCGCATTCCACACCTCATTCCACACATAATTCCACACATCATTCCACACATCATTCCAAACATCATTCCACCTAACATTCCACACATCATTCCAGATATCATTCGACACATCATTCCACACATAATTCCAGAAAGCATTCGACACATCATTCCGCACATCTTTCCACACATCATTCCAGATATCATTCGACACATCATTCTACACATCATTCCACACAGCATTCCACACATCATTCCACAACAATCCACACATCATTCCGCACATTATTCCTCACATCAGTCCATACCTAATTCCACATAACATTCCACACATCATTCCACACCTCATTCCACAACACACTCCACACTTCATTCCTCACATCATTCCACACATCATTCCACAACTCATTCCACACATCATTCCACATATCATTCCACAACATTCCACAACATTCCACACTTCATTCCACACATCATTCCTCACATCAGTCCATACCTCATTCCACACATCATTCCACACATCATTCCACACATCGTTCCACACATCATTGACACATCATTTTACACCTCATTCCACACATCATTCCACACGTCATTCTACACATCATTCCACACATGATTCCACAACTCATTCAACACATCATCCCACACATCATTCCACACATCATTCCACACATCATTCCACACATCATTCCAAAAATCATTCCACACATCATTCCACACATCATTCCACACATCATTCCATACCGCATTCCACACCTCATTCCACACATCATTCCACACATCATTCCACACATCATTCAAAACATAATTCCACCTAACATTCCACACATCATTCCAGATATCATTCGACACATCATTCCACACATAATTCCAGAAAGCATTCGACACATCATTCCGCACATCATTCCACACATCATTCCAGATGTCATTCGACACATCATTCCACACATCATTCCACACATCATTCCAAACATCATTCCACATCACATTCCACATCATTCCACACCATATTCCACGCATCATTCCACACATCATTCCAAATATCATTACATGCATCATTCCCCACATCATTCCACACAGCATGTCACACATCATTCCACACATCATGCCACACATTATTCCACACATCATTCCAAACATCATTCCACACCTCAATCCACACCTCATTCCACACCTCATTCCACCCATCATTCCACACATCATTCCACACATCAGTCCATACCTCATTCCACACCACATTCCACATAACACTCCACACATCATTCCACACTTCATTTCACACATCATTCCACACATCATTCCACACGGCATTCCACACACCATTCCACACATCATTGCACACATCATTCCACACAGCATTCCAAATATCATTCCACACCTCATTCCACATATAATTCCACGCATCATTCCACATCTCATTCCACACATCATTCCACAAATAATTCCACACCTCATTCCACACATCATTCCGCACGTCATTCCATACCTCATTCCACACACCATTCCACACAGCATTCCACACATCATTCCACACAGGATTGCACACATCATTGCACACAACCTCCACACATCATTCCACACCTCATTTCACACATCATTCCACATCTCTTTCCACACATCATTCCACACATCTTTCTACACATCATTCAACACATCATTCCACACATCATTCCACACATCATTGACACATCATTCCACTCCTCATTACACACATCATTCCATAACATTCCACACATCATGACACACATCATTCCACACATCATTCTACACATCATTCCACACATCATTGACACATCATTCCACACCTCATTACAAACATCATTCCATAACATTCCACACATCATTACACACATCAATCCACATATCATTCCAAACATCATTCCACACATCATTCCACACATTATTCCACACATCTTTCCTCAAATCATTCCACATATCATTCCACACATCATTCCACACATCATTCCACACATCATTCCACACATCATTCCATACCGCATTCCACACCTCATTCCACACATCATTCCACACATCATTCCACACATCATTCAAAACTTCATTCCACCTAACATTCCACACATCATTCCAGATATCATTCGACACATCATTCCACACATAATTCCAGAAAGCATTCGACACATCATTCCGCACATCATTCCACACATCATTCCAGATATCATTCGACACATCATTCTACACATCATTACACACATTATTCCACACATCATTCCACAACATTCCACACATCATTCCACACATTATTCCTCACATCAGTCCATACCTCATTCCACATAACATTTCACACATCATTCCACACCTCATTCCACACCACACTCCACACTTCATTCCACACATCATTCCACACATCATTGCACATCATTCCACAACATTCCACACCTCATTCCACACATCATTCCTCACATCAGTCCATACCTCATTCCACGCATCATTCCACATATCATTCCACACATCATTCCACACATCATTGACACATCATTCCACACCTCATTCCACACATCATTCCACACGTCATTCTACACATCATTCCACACATGATTCCACAACTCATTCCACACATCATTCCACACATCATTCCACACATCATTCCACACATCATTCCAAACATCATTTCATACATCATTCGACACATCATTCAATACATTATTCCACATATCATTCCACACATCATCCCATAACATTCCACACCTCATTCCACATAACATTCCACACCTCATTCCACAACTCATTTCACACATCATTCCACATATCATTTCACGCATCATTCCCCAAATCATTCCACACATCATTCCACACCTCATTCCACACCTCATTCCACACCTCATTGCACACCTCATTCCACACCTCATTCCACACATCATTCCACACATCATTCCACACTTCTTTCCGCACATCATTCAATACATCATTCCACACTTCATTCAATACTTCATTCCACACAGCATTCCAAACATCATTCCACACATCATTCCACACATCATTCCAAACATCATTCCACATATCATTCCTCATATCATTCCACACATCATTCCATAACATTCCACATCTCATTCCACATAACATTCCACAACTCATTCCACAGCTCATTCCACACATCATTCCACATATCATTCCACGCATCATTCCCCAAATCATTCCACACATCATTCCAAACCTCATTCCAAAGATCATTCCACACCTCATTCCACTCCATATTCCACACCTCATTCCACACACAATTCCAAACATCATTACATAAATCATTCCACACATCATTCCACACATCATTCCACAAATCATTCCACACATCATTCCACACGTCATTCCACACTTCATTCCACACTTCATTCCACACCACATTCCGCACCTCATTCCACACATAATTCCAAACATCATCACATACATCATTCCACACATCATTCCAAAAATCATTCCACACATCATTTCAGACCTCATTCCATACATCATTCCACACATCATTCCAAACCTCATTCCACACATCATTCCACACATCATTCCACAACACATTCCATACATCATTCCACACAACATTCAACACATCATTCCACACTTCATTCTACACATCATTCCAGACTTCATTCCAGACCTCATTCCACGCATCATTCCATCCCTCATAGAAACATAGAAACATGGAAAATAGGTGCAGGAGTAGGCCATTCGGATCTTCTAGCCTGCACCGCCATTCAATGAGTTCATGGCTGAACATTCAACTTCAGTACCCCATTCCTGCTTTCTCGCTATACGCCTTGATCACCCTAGTAGTAAGGACCTCATCTAACTCCTTTTTGAATATATTTAGTGAATATATTTCGTGAATTGGCCTCAACAACTTTCTGTGGTAGAGAATTCCAGAGGTTCACCACTCTCTGGGTGAAGAAGTTTCTCCGCATCTCGGTCCTAAATGGCTTCCCCCTTATCCTTAGACTGTGACCTCAACTCATTCACACATCATTCCACACATCAATCCAGACATCATTTCACATATGATTCCACACATCATCCCACACATCATTCCAAACATCATTCCACACCTCATTCCAAACAACATTCCTCACCTCATTCCACACATCATTCCACACATCATTCAATACATCATTCCACATATCATTCCATACATCATTCCACACATCATTCCACACATCATTCCACACGGCATTCCAGACATCATTGCACACATCATTCCACACATCATTCCACACCTCATTCCACACCTCATTCCACACATCATTGCACACATCATTCCACACAGCGTTCCAAATATCATTCCACACCTCATTCCACATATCATTACACGCATCAATCCACATCTCATTCCACACATCATTCCACACCTCATTCCACACATCATTCCACATATCATTCCACACAGCATTCCACACATCATTGCACACAACATTCCACACATCATTCCACACCGATTCCACACATCATTCCACATCCCATTCCACACAACATTCCACACATCTTTCCAAACAAAATTCCACACATCATTCTACACATCATTCCACACATCATTCAACAGCTCATTCCACACAACATTCCACACCTCATTCCACATCTCATTCCACACATCATTCCACACATCATTCGGCAACTCATTCCACACATTATTGACACATCATTCCAGACCTCATTCCAAACATCATTCCACACATCATTCTACACTTCATTCGAAACATCATTCACTACATCATTCTACACATCATTCCACACAGCATTCCAAACATCATTCAACACATCATTCCACACATCATTCAATACATCATTCCACATATCGTTCCACACATAATGCCAAACATCATTGCACACATCATTGCACACAACATTCCACACATTATTCCACACATCATTCCTCACATCATTCCACACACCATTCCATAACATTCCACACATCATTACACACATCAATCCAAACATCATGCCACACATCATTCCACACATCATTCCAAACAACATTCCACTCCGCATTCCACACATTATTCCACACATCATTCCACACATCATTCCACACATCTTTCCACACATCATTGACACATCATTCCATACCTCTTTCCACACACCGTTCCATAACATTCCTCACATCATTACACACATCAATCCACACATCATGCCGCACATCATTCCACACATTATTCCAAACATCACTCCACACCTCATTCCACACATCATTCCACACATCATTCAATACATCATTCCACACATCATTCCACACAGCTGTCCACACATCATCATTCTACAAATCATTCTACACATCAATCTGCACATCTTTCTACACATCATTCTACACATCATCATACTACACATCATACTACAGAGCATTCTACACATCATTCTACACGTCATCCTACACATCATTCTACACATCATTCTGCACAGCTTTCTACACATCATCATTCTACAAATCATTCTACACATCAATTTGCACATCTTTCTACACATCATTCGACACATCATCATTCTACACATCATACTACACATCATTCTACACATCATTCTACACGTCATTCTACACATCGTTCGATACATCATTCTGCACAACATTCTACACATCAATCTGCACGTCATTCTACACATCATTCTACACTTCATTCTACAAAACTTCATTCTACACATCATTCTACACATCATTCTACACATCATGCTACACATCATTCAAACGTCATTCTACACATCGTTCTACACATCATTCTACTGATCATTCTACACATCATTCTACACTTAATTTTACAAAACATCATTCTACACATCATTCTACACATCATTCTACACATCATGCTACACATCATTCTACACATCATGCTACACATCGCACTGCACATCATTCTGCATAGAATTCTACACGTCATTCTGCATATCATTCTGCATATCATTCTACATATCATTCTTTACATCAATCTACACATCATTCTACACATCATTCTGCACATCATTCCACACTTCATTCTACACATCATTCTATACATCATTCTACACAACATTCTGCACATCATTCAACACATCATTCTTCACATCATTCTGCACATCATTCTACACATCATTCTTTAAATCATTCTGCACATCATTCTGCACATCATTTTACACATCATTCTATACATCATTCTACACATTATTCGACACATAATTCCACATATCATTCTACACAACATTATTCTACACATCATTCGGCACAACATCATTCTACACATTATTCTGCACATCATTCTACATATCATTCCACACATCATTCCACACCGATTCCACACATCATTCCACATCCCATTCCACACAACATTCCACACATCTTTGCAAACAAAATTCCACACATCATTCTACACATCATTCCACACATCATTCAACAGCTCATTCCACACAACATTCCACACCTCATTCCACATCTCATTCCACACATCATTCCACACCTCATTCGGCAACTCATTCCACACATTATTGACACATCATTCCAGACCTCATTCCAAACATCATTCCACACGTCATTCTACACGTCATTCCACACATGATTCCACAACACATTACACATATATTTCCACACATCGTTCCACACAACATTCCACACATCATTCCACAATAGGTGCAGGAGTAGGCTATTCGGCCCTTCTAGCCTGCACCGCCATTCAATGAGTTCATGGCTGAACATTCAACTTCAGTACGCCATTCCTGCTTTCTCACAATACCCCTTGATCCCCCTAGTAGTAAGGACCTCATCTAAATCCTTTTTGAATATATTTAGTGAATATATTTAGTGAATTGGCCTCAACAACTTTCTGTGGTAGAGAATTCCACAGGTTCACCACTCTCTGGGTGAAGAAGTTCCTCCGCATCTTGGTCCTAAATGGCTTACCCCTTATCCTTAGACTGTGACCTCAACTCATTCACACATCATTCCACACAACATTTCTCATATGATTCCACACATCATCCCACACATCATTCCATCCCTCATTCCACAACTCATTCACACATAATTCCACACATCAATCCACACATCATTTTTCATATGATTCCACACATCATCCCACACATCATTCTAAACATCATTCCACACCTCATTCCACACATCATTCCTCACCTCATTCCACACATCATTCCACACATTATTCAATACATCATTCCACATATCATTCCACACATCATTCCACACATCATTCCACACATCATTCCACACATCATTGCACACATCATTCCACACAGCGTTCCAAGTATCATTCCACACCTCATTCCACATATCATTCCACGCATCATTCCACATCTCATTCCACACATCATTCCTCACCTCATTCCACACA
The DNA here is from genome assembly GCF_044704955.1 of Pristiophorus japonicus. NCBI lineage: Eukaryota > Metazoa > Chordata > Chondrichthyes > Pristiophoridae > Pristiophorus > Pristiophorus japonicus. The sequence goes on along the minus strand of NC_092001.1, from coordinate 20,906,424 downwards.
TCATTCCACACATCATTCAATACATCATTCCACATATCATTCTACACAACATTCTGCACATCATTCCACACTTCATTCTGCACATCATTCTACACATCATTCTATACAACATTCTGCACATCATTCTACACATCATTCTACACGTCATTCTACACGTCATTCTACACAACATTATTCTACACATCATTTGGCACAACATCATTCTACAAATTATTCTGCACCTCATTCTACATATCATTCCATACATCATTCGACACATCATTCTACACATCATTCTATACATCATTATACACAACATCATTCTGCACAGCATTCTACACGTCATTCTATACAGCATTCTACACATCATTCTACACAGCATTCCACACATCATTCGACACACCACTTTGCACATCATTCTACACATCTTTCTCCACATCATTCTGCACATCATTGCACACATCATTCTACATATCATTCTACACATCATGCGACACAACATCATTCTACACATCATTCTACACATCATTCCATACATCATTCGACAAAAATTCTACACGTCATTCTGCACATAATTCTGCATATCAGTCTACACATCATTCTACAGATCATTCCACACGACTCCACGCAACATTATTCTACACAACATCATTCTACACATCATTCGACACGTCATTCTACACAACATTATTCTACACATCATTCTGCACATCATTCTATACATCATTCGACACAACATCATTCTACACATCATTCTACACATGATTCGACACATCATTCCGCACATCATTCGACACAATATCATTCGACACATCATTCTACAAAACATTATTCTACACATCATTCTGCACATCATTCTATACATGATTCTATTTATCATTCTACACATCATTCTAAACATCATTCCACACAACATCTTTCGACACATCTTTCTACACATCATTCTACACATCATTCTACAAATCATTCTACACATCATTCTACACATCAATCTGCACATGATTCTACACATCATTCTACACATCATTCTGCACATCATTGTACACGTCATTCTACACATCATTTCACACATCATTCTGCACAACATCATTCGACACATCATTCCACACATCATTCCACATATCATTCGACACAACTTACTACACGTCATTCCATACATCATTCTGCACAACATTCTACACGGTATCATTCTACACATCATTCTGCACATCATTTGACATATCATTCAATACATCATTCGACACGTCATTCTACACATCATTCTCTGCATCATTCTACACAATATCATTCTACACATCATTCCACACATCATTCCACATATCATTCGACACAATTCATTCGACACATCATTCTACACGACATTATACAACACATCATTCTACACATCGTTCCACACATTATTCTACTGATCGTTCTATACATCATTCGAAACATCAGTCAACACAACATCATTCTACACATCATTCTGCTGATTATTCTGCTCGTCATTCTACACATCATTCTACACATCATTCTGCACATCATTGTACAGATCATTATGCACATAATTATACATATCATTCTACACATCTTTCTGCACATAATTTTACACAACATCATTCTACACATCATTCCACACATCATTCCACACAACATGCTACACATCATTCTGCACATCATTCTGCACATCATTCAACACATCATTCTACAGATCATTCTACACATCATTCCGCAGAACATCATTCCACAAAACATCATTCTACACATCATTCTACACGTCATTCTACACAACATTATTCTACACATCATTCTGCACATCATTCTATATATCATTCCACATAAAATAATTCTGCACATAATTCTACACATCATTCGACACAACATTCTATACATCATTCTGCACATCATTCTGCACATCATTCTACACAACATTATTCGACACATCATACGAAACATTATTTTACACATCATTCGACACATCATTCTACACATCATTCCACACATCATTCGACACAACATTCTGCACATCATTCTGAACATCATTCTACCCAACATTATTCTACACATCATTCTAAACATCATTCTACACATCATTCAACACATCATTCTACATATTATTCTACGGATCATTCTGCACATCGTTCTACACAACATTATTCGACACATCATACTAAACACAATTCTACACATCATTCGACAAATCATTCTGCACATCATTCTGCACATCATTCTACCAAACATTATTCTACACATCATTCTAAACATCATTCTACACAACATCATTCTACGCAACATCATTTTACACATCATTCTGCACGTCATTCTACACATCATTCTACATATCATTCTACATATCATTCTACACATCATTCTACACATCATTCTGCACACTATTCGACACAACAATTTACACATCATTCTACACATCATTCCACACAACATCATTCTTCGCAACATCATTCTACACATCAGTCTACACGTCATTCTACACAACATTATTCTACACATCATTGTACACATCATTGTACACTTCATTCTACACATCATTCTGCACATCATTCTACCCGTCATTCTACACATCATTCTACACATCATTTTACACAAATTCATTCGACACATCTTTCTACACAACATTATTCTACACATCATTCTACACATCATTATACACAACATCATTCTACACAACATTCTACACATCAATCTACACATCATTCTGCACATCATTCTACACAACATCATTCTACACAACATCATTCTATACATCATTCTACACATCATTCCACACAACATCATTCTACACAACATCATTCAACACATCATTCTGCACGTCTTTCTACACAGCATTCTGCACAACATCATTGTACACGTCATTCTGCACATCATTCTAGATAACATTCCATATATTATTCGACACAGCATTCTAGACATCATTCTATACTTCATTCTACACAACATCATTCGACACAACATCATTCTACACATCATTCGACACGTCATTCTGCACAACATTATTCTACACATCATTGTACACAGCATTCTAAACAACATCATTTTACACATCATTCAGCACATCATTCTACATAACATTCCATACGTCATTCGACACATCATTCTGCACATCATACTGCACATCATTCTGCACATCATTCTGCACATCATTCTACACATCATTTTACACAAATTCATTCGACACATCATTCTACACAACATTATTCTACACATCATTCTACACATCATGATACACAACATCATTCTACACATCATTCCACACATCATTCTACACATCATTCTGCACATCATTCTACACAACATCATTCTACACAACATCATTCTATACATCATTCTACACATCATTCCACACAACATCATTCTACACAACATCATTCAACACAGCATTCTGCACGTCATTCTGCACAACATTATTCGACACATCATTGTACACAGCATTCTACACAACATCATTTTACACATCATTCAGCACATCATTCTACGTGACATTCCATACATCATTCGACACATCATTCTGCACATCATTCTGCACATCATTCTGCACATCATTCTGCACGTCATTCTACACAGCATTCTACATATCATTCTAGACATCATTCTACACAACATTACACACAAATTCATTCGACACATCATTCTACACATCCTTCTACATCTCATTCTACACATCATTCTACACATCATTCTACACAACATAATTCTACACATCATTCTACATATCATTCTACACATCATTCTACACAGCATTCTACACATCATTCTGCACGTCATTCTACACATCATTCTGCACATCATTCTGCACATCATTGTAGACATTATTATACACATCTTTCTACTCATCATTCTACACAACATCATTCTGCACAACATTCGACACATCATTCTACAGATAATTCTACACATCATTCCACACAACATCATTCTACACTACATCATTCTACACATCATTAAACACGTCATTCCACACATCATTATTCTACACATCATTCTACACTTCATTCTACACATTAATCTGCACATCATTCTACACGTTGTTCTATATATCATTCTACACATCATTCTACACATCATTCTACACATCATTCTACACATCATTCGACACATCATTCAACACATCATTTAACACATCATTCTGCACATCAGTGTACACATCATTCTGCACAGCTTAATTCGACACGTCATTCTACACAACATTATTCTACACATCATTCTGCACATCATTCTTCACATCATTCTACTGATAATTCTACATATCATTCTGCACATCATTCTACACAACATCATACTGCACATCATTCTACACATCATACTACACATCATTCTACACATCATTCTACACATGATTCTACACATCATTCTGCACATCATTCTGCATATCATTCTACACATCATTCTTTACATCATTCTGCACATCATTTTACACATCATTGTACACATCATTCTCCACATCATTCCGCACATCATTCAACACGTCATTCTACACATCATTCTGCACATCATTCTACACATCACTCTGCACAGCTTAATTCGACACATCATTCTACACAACATTATTCTACACATCATTCTGCACATCATCCTTCACATCATTCTACACATCATTCTATACATCATTCTACACATCATCCTACACATCACTCTTCACATCATTCTACACATCATTCTACACATCATTCTGCACATCATTGTACACATCATTCTACACATCATTCTGCACATCATTCTACATAACTTCATTCTGCACGTCATTCTACACATCATTCTACACATCATTCCACCCATCATTCCACACAACATTCTAAACTTCATTCTGCACATCATTCTGCACATCATTCTACACAACATTATTCGGCACATCATTCTAAACATCATTCTACACAACATCATTCTGCACATCATTCCGCACGTCATTCTACACATCATTCTACACAACATCATTCGACACAGCATTCTAAACATCATTCCACACATCATTCGACACAACAATTTACACATCTTTCTACACATCATTCTGCACATCATTCTACACATCATTCTACAGATCATTCTACACCTCATTACATACAACATATTTCTACACAACATCATTCTACACATAATTCTACACCTCATTCTACACAACATTATTCTACACATCATTCGACACAGCATTCTAAACATCATTCCACACATCATTCGATACAACAATTTACACATCATTCTACACATCATTCTGCACATCATTCTACACATCATTCTAAACATCATTCCACACATCATTCGACACAACAATTTACACATCATTCTACACATCATTCTGCACATCATTCTACACATCATTCTACAGATCATTCTACACCTTATTCCATACAACATATTTCTACACAACATCATTCTACACATAATTCTACACCTCATTCTACACAACATTATTCTACACATCATTGTACACAGCATTCTACACAACATCATTCTACACATAATTCTGCACATCATTCTACATAACATTCCAAATATCATTCGACACGTCATTCTACACATCATTCTGCACTTCATTCTACACGTCATTCTACACAGCATTCTACATATTCTACACATCAATCTACACATCATTATACACAAATTCATTCGGCACATCATTCTACACAACATTATTCTACACATCATTCTACACATCATTCTACACAACATCATTCTACACATCATTCTACACATCATTCTACACCTCATTCTACACATCATTCTAGACATCATTCTGCGCATCATTCTGCACATCATTCTACACAATATCATTCTGCACAACTTCATTCTATACATCATTCAACACATCATTCCACACAACATTATTCTACACAACATCAGCCTACACATCATTCTACACGTCATTCTACACAACATCATTCTGCACAACATTCTGCACATCATTTTGCACATCATTCTACTGATCATTCTACACATCATTCTGCACATCATTCTACATAACATTCAATACATCATTCGACACATCATTCTACACATCATTCTACACATCATTATGAACATCATTCTACAATTCATTCCACACATCATTATACACATTCATTCGACACATCATTCTACACATCATTCTACACATCTTTCTCCATATCATTCTACACATCATTCCACACAACTGCATTCGACACATCATTCTACACAATATTAATCTGCACATCATTGTACACATCATTCTATACATCAGTCTCCTGAGGATTCTATACATAATTCGACACAACATTCTACACATCATTCTACACATCATTCTGCACGTCATTCTACACTTCATTCTGCACATCATTCTACACATCATTCTACAAATCATTCTACACATCATTCTACACAACATCATTCTACACAACATCATTCTACACATCATTCGACACGTCATTCTGCACAATATTATTCTACACATCATTCTACACATCATTCTGCACATCATTCTGCATATCATTCTACACATCATTCTTTACATCATTCGTTGCATCATTCTACACCTCATTCTACACATCATTCTACACATCATTCTGCACATCATTCTGCACCTCATTCTGCATATCATTCTGCACATCATTCTACACAACATCATTCTACACATCATTCGACACTTCATTCTACACATCATTCTGCACCTAATTCTGCACATCATTCTACACATCATTCTACACATCATTCTGCACATCATTCTAAACATCATTCTTTACATCATTCTGCACATCAATCTACACCATTCTATACATCATTCTACACATTATTCTACACAACATTATTTTACACATCATTCTACACATCATTCTACACAACATTATTCTACACATCATTCTACACACCATTCTACACAGCATAATTCGACACATCATTCTACACACCATTCTACACATCATTCTGCACACCCTTCTACAATGTCATTTTACACATCATTCGACACTTCATTTTACACATCATTCTACACAGCATTCTGCACATCATTCTGCACATAATTCTGCACATCATTGTACACATCATTCCATTAAACATATTTCTACACATCATTCTACACTTCGTTCTACACATCATTCTACACATCATTATAAGCATCATTCTACACATCATTCTACACATCATTGAACACAACATTCTGCACATCATTCTGCACAACATTCTGCACATTATTCTGCACATCATTCTACACATCATTCGACACATCATTCGACACATCATTCTACACAACATAATTCTGCACATCAATGTATACATCATTCTGCACACCTTTCGACACATCATTCCACAGATCATTCTGCACATCATTCTATACATCATAATTCCACAAATCATTCTACACATCATTCTACACGTCATTCTACACATCATTCTACACCTCTTTCTACACAACATCATTCTGCACAACATTCTGCACATCATTTTGCACATCATTCTGCTGATCATTCTACACATCATTCTACACATCATTCTACACAACATCATTCTACACATCATTCTACACATCATTCTGCACATCATTCTACACCTCATTCTGCACATCATTCTGCATATCATTCTGCACATGCTTTTACACACGATTTTGCACATCATTCTGCACATCATTCTACACATCATTCTATACATCATTCTGCACATCATTGTACACATCACTCGACACATCATTCTACACATCATTCTACATGTCATTCTGCACAACATTAATCTACACGTCATTCTGCACAGCATTCTAGTCAGCATCATTCTACACATCATTCTACACATCATTCTACACATCTTTTTACACATCATTCTGCACATCATTCTGCACATCATTCTACACATCATTCTACACATCATTCTACACATCATTCTATACATCATTCTGCACATCATTGTACACATCACTCTACACATCATTCTACACATCATTCTACATGTCATTCTGCACAACATTAATCTACACGTCATTCTGCACAGCATTCTAGTCAACATCATTCTACACATTTTTCGACACCTCATTCGACACATCATTCTACACGTCATCATTCTACACATCATACTACACATCATTCTGCAAATCATGCTACACATCATTCTACAGATCATTCTACACATCATTCCACACAACATCATTCTACACAACATCATTCTACACATCATTCTACACGTCATTCGACACAACATTATTCTACACATCATTGTACACAGCATTCTACACAACATCATTCTACACATCATTCTGCACATCATTCTACATAACATTCCATACATTATTCGACACATGATTCTGCACATCATTCTATACATCATTCTGCAAAACATCATTCTACACAACATCATTCGACAGATCATTGTGCACAACATTATTCTACACATCATTGTACACAGCATTCTGCAAAACATCATTCTACACATCATTCTGCACATCATTCTACATAACATTCCATACATCATTCGACACATCATTCTACACATCATTCTACACATCATTCTACACATCATTCTGCACATCATTCTACACGTCATTTTACAGAGCATTCTACATATTCGACACATCATTCTGCACATCATTATACACAAATTCATTCGACACATCCTTCTACACAACATTATTCTACACATCATTCTACACATCATTCTACACAACATCATTCTACACAGCATTCTACACATCATTCTACACATCATTCTGCACATCATTCTACATCATTCTACACAACATCATTCTACACATCGTCATTCTACTCATCATTCCACACAACTTTATTCGACACAACATTATTCCACATATCATTGAACACAGTATTCTACACAACATCATTCTACACATCATTCTTCACATCATTCGACATAACATTCCACACATCATTCGATACATCATTCTGCACATCATTCTACACATCATTCTGCCCATCATTCTACAAGTCATTCTACACATTATTATACACAAATTCATTCGACACATCATTCTACACATCTTTCTACATGTCATTCTACACATCATTCTGCACATCATTCTGCATATCATTCTACACATCATTCTTTACATCATTCTGCACGTCATTCTACACATCATTCTCCACATCATTCTGCACATCATTCTGCACATCATTCTGCACATCATTCTGCACATCATTCTACACAACATCATTCTACACATCATTCGACACATAATTCTACACATCATTCTACACATCATTCTACACCTCATTCTACACATCATTCTACACATCATTCTGCACATCATTCTGCACATCATTCTGCACATCATTTTACACAACATCATTCTACACATCATTCTACACGTCCTTCTACACAACATTATTCTACACATCATTCTACACATCATTCTGCACATCATTCTGCATATCATTCTACACATCATTCTTTACATCATTCTGCACTCATTCGGCACATCATTCTACACATCATTCTACACATCATTTGGCACATCATTCTGCACATCATTCTGCACATCATTCGACACAACATCATTCTACACGTCATTCTACACATCATTCTGCATATCATTCTACACATCATTCTACAGATCATTCTACACATCACTCCACACAACATCTTTCTACACAACATCATTTTACACATCATTCTACACCTCATTCTACACATAATTCTACACATCATTCTGCGCATCATTCTGCACATCATTCTACACAACATCATTCTGCACAACATCATTCTACACATCATTCTACACATCATTCAGCACAACATTATTCTACACAACATCCGCCTACACATCATTCTGCACATCATTCTACATAACATTCAATACATCATTCGACACATCATTCTACACATCATTCTACACATCATTCTGCACATCATTCTGCAAGTCATTCCACACGTCATTATACACATTCATTCGACACATCATTCTACACATCATTCTACACATCTTTCTCCATATCATTCTGCACATCATTCGACACAACTTAATTCGACACATCATTCTGCACAATATTAATCTGCACATCATTGTACACATCATTCTATACATCAGTCTCCTGATGATTCTACACATAATTCTACACAACATTCTACACATCATTCTACACATCATTCTGCACGTCATTCTACACTTCATTCTGCACATCATTCTACACATAATTCTACAGATCATTCTACACATCATTCCACACAACATCATTCTACACAACATCATTCTACACATCATTCTACACGTCATTCTGCACAATATTATTCTACACATCATTCTACACATCATTCTGCACATCATTCTGCATTTCATTCTACACATCATTCTTTACATAATTCGTTGAATCATTCTACTCCTCATTCTACACATCATTCTACACATCATTCTGCACATCATTCTGCACATCATTCTAAACATCATTCTTTACATCATTCTTGACATTAATCTACAACATTCTATACATCATTCTACACATTATTCTACACAACATTATTCTACACATAATCTACACATCATTCCACACAACATTATTCTACACATCATTCTACACAGCATTCTACACAGCATAATTCTACACATTATTCTACACACCATTCTACACATCATTCTGCACACACTTCTAAAATGTCATTTTACACATCATTCGGCACTTCATTTTACACATCATTCTACACAGCATTCTGCACATCATTCTGTACATCATTCTGCACAGCATTGTAAACATCATTCCATTAAACATCTTTCTACACATCATTCTACACTTCGTTCTACACATCATTCTACGCATCATTCTACACATCATTCTGCACATCATTGAACACAACATTCTGCACATCATTCTACACATCATTCTGCACATCATTCTACATATCCTTCGACACAACTTCATTTTGCACATCATTCTACACTTCATTCTACACATCATTCTGCACGTCATTCTACACATCATTCTACACATCAGTCTACACATCATTCTACACAACATCATTCTGCACAACATTCTGCACATTATTCTGCACATCATTCTACACATCATTCGACACATCATTCGACACATCATTCCACACAACATAATTCTGCACATCAATGTATACATCATTCTGCACGCCTTTCGACACATCATTCCACAGATCATTCTGCACATCATTCTATACATCATAATTCTACAAATCATTCTACACATCAATCTGCACATCTTTCTACACATCATTCTACACATCAAACTACACATCATTCTACACATCATTCTACACATCATTCTGCACATCATTCTACACCTCATTCTGCACATCATTCTGCATATCATTCTGCACATGCTTTTACACACGATTTTGCACATCATTCTGCACATCATTCTACACATCATTCTATACATCATTCTGCACATCATTGTACACATCACTCGACACATCATTCTACACATCATTCTACATGTCATTCTGCACAACATTAATCTACACGTCATTCTGCACAGCATTCTAGTCAGCATCATTCTACACATCATTCTACACATCATTCTACACATCTTTTTACACATCATTCTGCACATCATTCTGCACATCATTCTACACATCATTCTACACATCATTCTACACATCATTCTATACATCATTCTGCACATCATTGTACACATCACTCTACACATCATTCTACACATCATTCTACATGTCATTCTGCACAACATTAATCTACACGTCATTCTGCACAGCATTCTAGTCAACATCATTCTACACATTTTTCGACACCTCATTCGACACATCATTCTACACGTCATCATTCTACACATCATACTACACATCATTCTGCAAATCATGCTACACATCATTCTACAGATCATTCTACACATCATTCCACACAACATCATTCTACACAACATCATTCTACACATCATTCTACACGTCATTCGACACAACATTATTCTACACATCATTGTACACAGCATTCTACACAACATCATTCTACACATCATTCTGCACATCATTCTACATAACATTCCATACATTATTCGACACATGATTCTGCACATCATTCTATACATCATTCTGCAAAACATCATTCTACACAACATCATTCGACAGATCATTGTGCACAACATTATTCTACACATCATTGTACACAGCATTCTGCAAAACATCATTCTACACATCATTCTGCACATCATTCTACATAACATTCCATACATCATTCGACACATCATTCTACACATCATTCTACACATCATTCTACACATCATTCTGCACATCATTCTACACGTCATTTTACAGAGCATTCTACATATTCGACACATCATTCTGCACATCATTATACACAAATTCATTCGACACATCCTTCTACACAACATTATTCTACACATCATTCTACACATCATTCTACACAACATCATTCTACACAGCATTCTACACATCATTCTACACATCATTCTGCACATCATTCTACATCATTCTACACAACATCATTCTACACATCGTCATTCTACTCATCATTCCACACAACTTTATTCGACACAACATTATTCCACATATCATTGAACACAGTATTCTACACAACATCATTCTACACATCATTCTTCACATCATTCGACATAACATTCCACACATCATTCGATACATCATTCTGCACATCATTCTACACATCATTCTGCCCATCATTCTACAAGTCATTCTACACATTATTATACACAAATTCATTCGACACATCATTCTACACATCTTTCTACATGTCATTCTACACATCATTCTGCACATCATTCTGCATATCATTCTACACATCATTCTTTACATCATTCTGCACGTCATTCTACACATCATTCTCCACATCATTCTGCACATCATTCTGCACATCATTCTGCACATCATTGTGCACATCATTCTGCACATCATTCTGCACATCATTCTGCACATCATTCTACACAACATCATTCTACACATCATTCGACACATAATTCTACACATCATTCTACACATCATTCTACACCTCATTCTACACATCATTCTACACATCATTCTGCACATCATTCTGCACATCATTCTGCACATCATTTTACACAACATCATTCTACACATCATTCTACACGTCCTTCTACACAACATTATTCTACACATCATTCTACACATCATTCTGCACATCATTCTGCATATCATTCTACACATCATTCTTTACATCATTCTGCACTCATTCGGCACATCATTCTACACATCATTCTACACATCATTTGGCACATCATTCTGCACATCATTCTGCACATCATTCGACACAACATCATTCTACACGTCATTCTACACATCATTCTGCATATCATTCTACACATCATTCTACAGATCATTCTACACATCACTCCACACAACATCTTTCTACACAACATCATTTTACACATCATTCTACACCTCATTCTACACATAATTCTACACATCATTCTGCGCATCATTCTGCACATCATTCTACACAACATCATTCTGCACAACATCATTCTACACATCATTCTACACATCATTCAGCACAACATTATTCTACACAACATCCGCCTACACATCATTCTGCACATCATTCTACATAACATTCAATACATCATTCGACACATCATTCTACACATCATTCTACACATCATTCTGCACATCATTCTGCAAGTCATTCCACACGTCATTATACACATTCATTCGACACATCATTCTACACATCATTCTACACATCTTTCTCCATATCATTCTACACATCATTCGACACAACTTAATTCGACACATCATTCTGCACAATATTAATCTGCACATCATTGTACACATCATTCTATACATCAGTCTCCTGATGATTCTACACATAATTCTACACAACATTCTACACATCATTCTACACATCATTCTGCACGTCATTCTACACTTCATTCTGCACATCATTCTACACATAATTCTACAGATCATTCTACACATCATTCCACACAACATCATTCTACACAACATCATTCTACACATCATTCTACACGTCATTCTGCACAATATTATTCTACACATCATTCTACACATCATTCTGCACATCATTCTGCATTTCATTCTACACATCATTCTTTACATAATTCGTTGAATCATTCTACTCCTCATTCTACACATCATTCTACACATCATTCTGCACATCATTCTGCACATCATTCTAAACATCATTCTTTACATCATTCTTGACATTAATCTACAACATTCTATACATCATTCTACACATTATTCTACACAACATTATTCTACACATAATCTACACATCATTCCACACAACATTATTCTACACATCATTCTACACAGCATTCTACACAGCATAATTCTACACATTATTCTACACACCATTCTACACATCATTCTGCACACACTTCTAAAATGTCATTTTACACATCATTCGGCACTTCATTTTACACATCATTCTACACAGCATTCTGCACATCATTCTGTACATCATTCTGCACAGCATTGTAAACATCATTCCATTAAACATCTTTCTACACATCATTCTACACTTCGTTCTACACATCATTCTACGCATCATTCTACACATCATTCTGCACATCATTGAACACAACATTCTGCACATCATTCTACACATCATTCTGCACATCATTCTACATATCCTTCGACACAACTTCATTTTGCACATCATTCTACACGTCATTCTACACATCATTCTGCACGTCATTCTACACATCATTCTACACATCAGTCTACACATCATTCTACACAACATCATTCTGCACAACATTCTGCACATTATTCTGCACATCATTCTACACATCATTCGACACATCATTCGACACATCATTCCACACAACATAATTCTGCACATCAATGTATACATCATTCTGCACGCCTTTCGACACATCATTCCACAGATCATTCTGCACATCATTCTATACATCATAATTCTACAAATCATTCTACACATCAATCTGCACATCTTTCTACACATCATTCTACACATCAAACTACACATCATTCTACACATCATTCTACACGTCATTCTACACATCATTCTACACATCTTTCTACACAACATCATTCTGCACAACATTCTGCACATCATTTTGCACATCATTCTACTGATCATTCTACACATCATTCTACACATCATTCCACACAACATCATTCTACACATCATTCTACATATCATTCTGCACATCATTCTACACATCATTCTGCACATCATTCTGCATATCATTCTGCACATCCTTTTACACATCATTCTGCACATCATTCTGCACATCATTCTACACATCATTCTACACATCATTCTGCACATCATTGTGCACATCACTCTACACATCATTCTACACATCATTCTACATGTCATTCTGCACAACATTAATCTACACGTCATTCTGCATAGCATTCTAGGCAACATCATTCTACACATCATTCTACACATCATTCTATACATCATTCTGCACATCATTGTACAAATCACTCTACACATCATTCTACACATCATTCTACATGTCATTCTGCACAACAATAATCTACACGTCATTCTGCACAGCATTGTAATCAACATCATTCTACATTCAATTAGCTTCTTTTGTTTTTCCGCCAGGTGGCGGGTAAGCGACCCTTCTGGTCCCCACTCGAGTTTACTTGTTTTCATGGCCATTCCTGGGTAGGACTAGTACCGTTAGGAATCTACTCTCAGAGGTCCGCTTTCTTTCTAGCGCGACTTGTAGTAAACTGTCTCTTGGCTACTGTCAGGTCACAAGTTCTGCTGTTACACAAACTTATACAATTCTTAAAAACGCGTTTAAGCAATTCCCGCAGTGCTCTACGTATCTTTAACGACTACCTACCACCGCTCAGCCCGTTGGTCCGACCCTGTTCACAGGTTTGGATTCCGTTAGCCGCTGTACACCGCTTGGTTCTACCCCGGTGTATTTCAAATTACACTACTGGGTCCGGAAGATGTCTCTCGGTATCACGATCCCACGGTCTAAATATGTTCCCTACGCCTACTTGGTTCCTGGCCGTCATGTGGGACAAAAGTCCTCTTAATTCAGGCTCAGGCTAGGCGTTTGAGATATTAGACCGTCTCCTCATGTCGATCAACCAGCTTCCACCGTCCGCACCCTTTATACTTAAAAATTGTTTTTTATACTCACCCGGGTTTTTTCCAAGGGCGTCCAGCGACTCCGGGAAATCCCGTCGACTACGCCATTGTTAGCGTTAGTTTTTTCTCAGAAGAATCACTCAACACTCAGAGTCGGTTCCAATGCTGATGCGGCTTTTATTACGCACAGCGGGGAGGAAAAACTCAGGACCGTATCCAGGTTTCTCTCCACCGAACAAAGGGTTACATGCACCTTTATATGTTTCACAACAGTTACAAAACAGTTTACTACAGCTACACAGCCCATCACGGCTGGACACAAGCCAATCACAACGATTACAGATTATATATAGGTTCTTTTAACCCGATAAAATTCCCCTAGTATCCAGGGAACCATATGTTCGGTTATTGTCAGCTTGGGCTGATCGATGACTTTATAGGTTCTCTCCCTAGTTCTTTCATCTGGGAGAAATAATTGGTTTATAACCTTGTTTACAGGAGATGGTTTCCCTCTTATCTTTCTTCCTGGGGAATTAATTGTTTTATGACCTTTTTCACAGGAGATGGTTTCCTTCTTATCTCTGTCTTCCCGCATCCCAGGCATTCCTACAGTGGGCCTGACAGGGTTATTGCTTGGTCATTGAACGTTCAACAGTTCACAGCTTGACTACCTGATTTCCCATCATGCCTGGGCAGCCATTTTATGTGTGTGTCCACTTTAAACTTATTTGCGTTTAGATATATCTAGCAGGTGCCTAATGCATAGTATTCTGGTATATTCTAAAGGTGCCTACCTCCTACAACACATCGTTCTTTACATCATTCTGCAAATCATTCTGCACATCATTCTACACATCATTCTACACATCATTCTTCACATCATTCAGCACATCATTTTACACATCATTCTGCACATCATTCTACACAACATCATTCTACACATCATCCTACACATCATTCAACACATCATTCTACACATCATTCTACACATCATTCTGCAAATCATTCTACACATCATTGTATACATCATTCTGCACATCATTCTACACATCATTCTTTACATCATTCTTTACATCATTCTGCACATCATTCTACACATTATTCTACACACCATTCCACATATCATTCTACACAACATTATTCAACACATCATTCTGCACAGCATTCTACACAACATCACTCTACACATCATTCTACACATCATTCTACACATCTTTTTACACATCATTCTACACATCATTCACCACATCATTCTACACATCATTCGATACATCATTCTACACATCATTCTACACATCACGCTACACATCATTCTGCACATCATTCGATACATCATTCTACACATCATTCGACACGTCTTTTTACACATCATTTTACACATCATTCTACACATCAATCTACACATCACTCTACACATCAATCTGCACATCTTTCTACACATCATTCTACACATCATCATTCTACACATCATACGACGCATCATTCCACACATCATTCTACACATGATTCTGCACATCTTTCTAAACAACATCATTCTACACAACATTCTGCATATCATTCGACATATCATTCTACACATCTTTCTATAGAACATCATTCGACACATCATTCTAAACATCACTCCACGCATCATTCGACACAACAATTTACACATCATTCGACACATCATTCTGCAAATCATTCTATACATCATTCTACAGATCATTCTGCACTTCATTCCACACAACATCATTCTACACAACATCATTCCACACAGCATTCTACACGTCATTCTACACAACATTATTCTACACATTTTTGTACACAGCATTCTACACAACATAATTCTACACATCATTCTGCACATCATTCTACATAACATTCCATACGTTATTCGACACATCATTCTACACATAATTCTATACATCATTCTACACAACATAATTCTACACAACATCATTCTACACATCATTCTACACTTCATTCTACATAACATTATTCTACACATCATTGTACACAGCATTCTTCACAACATCATTCTACACATCATTTTGCACATCATTCTATATAACATTCCATACATCATTCGACACATCATTCTACACATCATTCTACACATCATTCTGCACATCATTCTACACGTCATTCTACACAGCATTCTACATATTCTACACATAATTCTACACATCATTATACACAAATTCATTCGACACATCATTCTACACAACATTATTCTACACATCATTCTACACATCATTCTACACATCATTCTGCACATCATTCTACACATCATTCAACACAAATTCATTCGACACATCATTCTACACAACATTATTCGACACATCATTCTACACGTCATTCTACACAGCATTCTACATATTCTACACATAATTCTACACATCATTATATTAAATTCATTCGACACATCATTCTACACAACATTATTCTACACATCATTTTACACATCATTCTACACATCATTCTGCACATCATTCTACACATCATTCTACACAAATTCATTCGACACATCATTCTACACAACATTATTCTACACATCATTCTACACATCATTCTACACATCATTCTACACATTATTCGACACATCATTCTACTCAACTTCATTCGACACAACATCATTCTACACAACATCATTCTACACAAAATCATTCCACGCAACATTCTGCACAACTTTCCACACAACATTATTCCACACAAGATCAGTCTGCACACCATTCAACACGTCATAATACACGTCATTATACACAACATTATTCTGCACATCATTGTACACAGCATTCTACACAACATCATTCTACACATGATTCTGCACATCATTCTACATAACATTCCATGCATCATTCGACACAACATTCTACACATCATTCTACACGTCATTCTGCACATCATTCTACACGTCATTCTATACATCATTCCACACAGGATTCTTCACATCATCCTACACATCGTTCTACACAACATCATTCTGCACTTCATTCTGCACATTATTTGACACATCATTCTACACATCATTCAACACTTCATTCTACACATTATTCTGCGCAGCATTCTACACGTCATTCTACACATCATTCTGCACATCATTCTACACATCATTCCACACAACATTATTCTACACAAGATCTGTCTGCACATCATTCTACACGTCATAATACACGGCATTCTACACAAAATTATTCTACAAATCATTGTACACAGCATTCTACACAACATCATTCTTTACAACATCATTCTACACAACATCATTCTACACATCATTCTACACGTCATAATACACGTCATTCTACACAACATTATTCTACACATCAGTCTGCACATCATTCTACACATCATTGTACTGATCATTCTACACATCATTCTACAGAACATCATTCTACACATCATTCTAAACATCATTCTACACATCATTCTACACATCATTCTACACATCATTCTACACATCATTCTGCATATCATTCTACATATCGTTCTTTACATCATTCTGCACATCCTTCTGCACATCATTCTACACATCATTTTACACATCATTCTGCACATCATTCTACACAACATCATTCTACACATCATCCAACACATCATTCAACACATCATTCTACACATCATTGTACACATCATTCTGCACATCATTCTACACATCATTGGACATATCATTCTCCACATCATTCTACACATCATTCTTTACATCATTGTTTACATCATTCTTTACATCATTCTGCACATCATTCTACACATTATTCTACACATCATTCCACATATCATTCTACACAACATTATTCAACACATCATTCTGCACAGCATTCTACTCAACATCATTCTACACATCATTCTACACATCATTCTACACATCTTTTTACACATCATTCTACAAATCATTCTGCACATCATTCCACACATCATTCTATACATCATTCTACACATCATTATACACATCACTCTACACAGCATTCTACACATCATTCTACACATCATTCTACACATCATTCAGCACATCATTCTGCACATTATTCTACACATCATTCTACATATCATTCTACACAACATTATTCTACACATCATTCTGCACAGCATTCTACTCAACATCATTCTACACATCATTCTACTCATCATTCTACACATCTTCTTCATACACATCATTCTACACTTTATTCTGCACATCATTCTACACATCATTCTATGCATCATTCTACACATCACTCTACACATCACTCTACACATCAATCTGCACATCATTCTACACATCGTTCTATACATCATTCTGCACACATTCTACACAACTTAATTCGACACATCATTCTACACAAGATTATTCTACACATCATTCTGCACATCATTCTACACATCATTCTACTGATCATTCTACACATCATTCTCCACATCATTCTACGCAACATTCTAAACATCATTCTGCACATCATACGACACATCTTTTTACACATCGTTCTACACATCATTCTACACATCATTCTACACATCTTGTTACACATCATTCTACATATCATTCTGCACATCATTCTACACGTTATTCTCTACATCATTCTACACATCATTCTACACATCACTCTACACATCATTCTACACAACATTCTACACATCATTCTGCACATCATTGTACACATCATTCTACACATCATTCTGCACATCATTCTATACAACATCATTCTACACATCATTCGACACATCATTCTACACGTTATTCTACACATCATTCTGCACATCATTCTGCACATCATTCTGCACATCATTCTACACATCATTCTGCAAATCATTCCTTACATCATTATTTACATCATTCTGCACATTATTCTACATATCATTCAATACATCATTCTCCACATTATTCAACACATCATTCTACACAACATTATTGTACACATCATTCTGCACAGCATTCTACTCAACATCATTCTACACTTCATTCTACACATCATTCGACACATCTTTTTACACATCATTCTACACATCATTCTACACATCATTCTACACATCTTTTTACACATCATTCTACACATCACTCTACACATCATTCTACACAAAATTCTAGACATCATTCTGCACATCATTGTACACATCATTCTACACATCATTCTACACATCATTCAACACAACTTCAATCTGCACAGCATTCTACGCCTCATTCTACACATCATTCCTTACATCATTCTGCACATCATTCTGCACATCATTCCACGCAACATCATTCTACACGTTATTCTGCACATCAATCGACAAATCATTCAAACATCATTCGACACAAGATCAGTCTCCACATCATTTTACACGTCATAATACACGTCATTCTACACAACATCATTCTACACATCATTCTACATGTCATTCTACACATCATTCTACACATCATTCTACACATCATTCTACACATCATTCTGCACATTCTGCACATCATTCTGCACATCATTCTACACAAATCATTCTACACATCATTCTACAAATCATTCTGCACATCATTCTACACATCATTCTGCACATCATTGCACACATCATTCTACACAACATTATTCTACACAACATTCTACACAGCATACTACACAGCTTCATTCTACACATCATTCTACACAGCATTCTACACATCATTCTACACATTATTCTACACATCAGTCTGCACATCATTCTACACATCATTGTACTGATTATTCTACAAATGATTCTACCGAACATCATTCTACACATCATTCTACACATCATTCTACAAATCATTCTACACATCATTCTACACATCATTCTACACATCATTCTGCAAATCATTCTACACATCATTCTACACATCATTCTACACATCATTCTGCATATCATTCTGCACATCGTTCTTGACATCATTCTGCACGTCATTCTGCACATCATTCTACACATCATTCTGCACATCATTCTACACATCATCCTACACATCATTCAACACATCATTCTACACATCATTCTGCACACCCTTCTACATATCATTTTACACAGCATTCGACACTTCATTTTACACATCATTCTACACGTTATTCTATGCATCATTCTACACATCATTGTACACATCACTCTACTCATCTATCTGCATATCATTCTACACATCGTTATATATCATTCTACACATCATTCTACACAACTTAACTCGACACATCATTCCACACAACATTATTCTACACATCAGTCTGCATATCATTCTACACATCATTGTACTGATCATTCTACAAATCATTCTCCAGAACATCATTGTACACATCATTCTGCACATCATTCTACACATCATTCCACACAGAATTCTGCACATCATCCTACACATCGTTCTACACAACATCATTCTGCACTTCATTCTGCACATTATGTGACACGTCATTCTACACATCATTCAACACTTCATTCTACACATCATTCTGCACAGCATTCTACACATCATTCTACACATCATTCTGCACATCATTCTACACATCATTCCACACAACATTATTCTACACAAGATCAGTCTGCACATCATTCTACACGTCATAATACACGTCATTCTACACAACATTATTCTACACATCATTGTACACAGCATTCTACACAACATCATTCTATAAAACATCATTCTACACAACATCATTCTACACATCATTCTACACATCATTCCACACAACATTATTCTACACAAGATCAGTCTACACATCATTCTACACGTCATAATACACGTCATTCTACACAACATTATTCTACACATCATTGTACACGGCATTCTACACAACATCATTCGACACATCATTCTGCACATCATTCTACATAACATTCCATACATCATTCGACACATCATTCTACACATCATTCTACACATCATTCTGCAGATCATTCTACACATCATTCTGCACGTCATTCTACACATCATTCTACACTTTATTCTGCACATCATTCTGCACATCATTCTACAAAACATCAGTCTACACATCATTCTGCACAGCATTCTACACATCATTCTACACATCATTCTATACATCATTCTTCACGTCATTCTACATATCATTCTACACGTCATTCTACACATCATTCTACACTTTATTCTACACATCATTCTGCACATCATTCTACACCTCATTCTACACTTCATTTTACACATCATTCCATACAACATCATTCTCGACATCATTTTGCACATCATTCTACACTTCATTCTGCACATCATTATACACATCATTCTACACATTATTCTGCACTTCATTCTGCACATCATTCTACACATCATTCTACATAACATAATTCTACACATCATTCTACACATCATTCTACACATCATTCTACACATCATTCTACACATCATTCTACACATCATGCTACACATCATTCTGCACATCATTCTACACAACATCATTCTAACCATATTTCTACACATCATTCTACACATCATTCTACACATCATTATACACATCATTCTGCACATCATTCTACACAACATCATTCTACACATCAAACTACACATCATTCTACATCATTCGACACATCATTCTACACAACATTATACAACGCATCATTCGACACAACATTCCACCCATCATTTTACACATCATTCTAAACAACATTCTGCACATCATTCGACACATTATTCTACACATCATATTACACGTCATTCTACACATCATTCTAAACATTATTATACACGTCATTCTGCACGTCATTCTACTCATCATTCTACACATCACTCTACACATCATTCAACACATCATTCTACACATCATTCTACACATGATTCTTCACATCATTCTACACATCATTCTTCACAACATCATTCTGCACTTCATTCTACACATCATATGACACATCATTCTACACATCATTCTACACTTCATTCTACACATCATTCTGCAAAGCATTCTATACATCATTCTACACATCATTACACACAACATTATTCTACACAAGATCAGTCTACACATCATTCTACACGTCATAATACACGTCATTCTACACAACATTATTCTACACATCATTGTACACGGAATTCTACACAACATCATTCGACACATCATTCTGCACATCATTCTACATAACATTCCATACATCATTCGACACATCATTCTACACATCATTCTACACATCATTCTGCAGATCATTCTACACATCATTCTGCACGTCATTCTACACATCATTCTACACTTTATTCTGCACATCATTCTGCACATCATTCCACAAAACATCAGTCTACACATCATTCTGCACAGCATTCTACACATCATTCTACACATCATTCTACACATCATTCTTCACGTCATTCTACATATCATTCTACACGTCATTCTACACATCATTCTACACTTTATTCTACACATCATTCTGCACATCATTCTACACCTCATTCTACACTTCATTTTACACATCATTCCATACAACATCATTCTCGACATCATTTTGCACATCATTCTACACTTCATTCTGCACATCATTATACACATCATTCTACACATTATTCTGCACTTCATTCTGCACATCATTCTACACATCATTCTACATAACATAATTCTACACATCATTCTACACATCATTCTACACATCATTCTACACATCATTCTACACATCATTCTACACATCATGCTACACATCATTCTGCACATCATTCTACACAACATCATTCTAACCATATTTCTACACATCATTCTACACATCATTCTACACATCATTATACACATCATTCTGCACATCATTCTACACAACATCATTCTACACATCAAACTACACATCATTCTACATCATTCGACACATCATTCTACACAACATTATACAACGCATCATTCGACACAACATTCCACCCATCATTTTACACATCATTCTAAACAACATTCTGCACATCATTCGACACATTATTCTACACATCATATTACACGTCATTCTACACATCATTCTAAACATTATTATACACGTCATTCTGCACGTCATTCTACTCATCATTCTACACATCACTCTACACATCATTCAACACATCATTCTACACATCATTCTACACATGATTCTTCACATCATTCTACACATCATTCTTCACAACATCATTCTGCACTTCATTCTACACATCATATGACACATCATTCTACACATCATTCTACACTTCATTCTACACATCATTCTGCAAAGCATTCTATACATCTTTCTACACATCATTCTACACATCACTCGACTCATCAGTCTACACACCATTCTACACATCTTTCTACACATCATTCTGCACATCATTCTACACATCATTCTACACATTATTCTATAAATCATTCTGCACATCATTCTACACATCATTCTACACATCATTCTACGAATTATTCTACACATCATTCTGCACATTTGTCTACACATCACTCTACATGACATCATTCTACACATCATTCTACACATCATTCTGCACATCATTCTGCACATCATTCTGCACATCATTCTACACAACATGATTCTAATCATCATTTTACACATCATTCTACAAATCATTCTTCGTGTCTGTCTACACATCATTCTACACATCATTCTACACATCATTCTACACGTCATTCTACACAACATCATTCTACGCATCATTTGGCACATCATTCTAAACAACATTCTGCACATCATTCTATACATCATTCTACATATCATTCCACAAATCATTATGCATCTCATTCTACAGAACATTTTTTTACACATCATCCGACACATCATTCTACATATCATTGCACAAATGATTCCACACTTCATTCTGCACATCATTCTACATGTGATTCTGCACCACATTCTACACATCATTCTACGCATCATTCTACACAACATTCTACACATCATTCTACACATCATTCTGCACAACATTCTACACATCATTCTACACATCATTCTGCACATCATTCGACACATCATTCTGCACAACATCATTCTGCACTTCAGTCTACACATCATATGACACTTCATTCGACACATCATTCTACACATCATTCGACACATCATTCGACATGACATCATTCTACACATCATTCTACACATCATTCTGCACATCATTCTGCACATCATTCTTCACATCATTCTACACAACATGATTCTAATCATCACTCTACACATCATTCAACACATCATTCTGCACATCATTCTACACATGATTCTTCACATCATTCTACACATCATTCTACCCAACATCATTCTGCACTTCATTCTACACATCATATGACACATCATTCTACACATCATTCTACACTTCATTCTACACATCATTCTGCAAAGCATTCTATACATCTTTCTACACATCATTCTACACATCATTCGACTCATCATTCTACACACCATTCTACACATCTTTCTACACATCATTCTGCACTTCATTCTACACATCATTCTACACATTATTCTATAAATCATTCTGCACATCATTCTACACATCATTCTACACATCATTCTGCACATCATTCTGCACATCATTCTGCACATCATTCTACACAACATGATTCTAATCATCATTTTACACATCATTCTACAAATCATTCTTCGTGTCTGTCTACACATCATTCTACGCATCATTCTACCCATCTTTCTACACGTCATTCTACACAACATCATTCTACGCATCATTTGGCACATCATTCTAAACAATATTCTGCACATCATTCTATACATCATTCCACATATCATTCTACACATCATTATGCATCTCATTCTACACAACATTATTTTACACATCATCCGACACATCATTCTACATATCATTCCACAAATGTTTCCACACTTCATTCTGCACATCATTCTACATGTGATTCTGCACCACATTCTACACATCATTCTACGCATCATTCTACACGACATGCTACACATCATTCTACACATCATTCTGCACATCATTCTACACATCATTCTGCACAACATCATTCTGCACTTCAGTCAACACATCATATGACACTTCATTCGACACATCATTCTACACATCATTCTACACGTCATTCTACACATCATTCTACACATCATTCGACACATCATTCGACACATCATTCTACACATCATTGTACACATCGTTCTGCACAACATCAGTCTGCACTTCATTCTACACTTCATGCTACACATCATTCTACACATTATTCTACAAATAATTCTACACTTCATTCTCCTCATCATTCTGCACATCATTCTACATACCATTCCACACATCATTCTACACAACATTCCACACATCATTCTACACGTCAGTCTGCACATCATTCTGCACAACATCATTCTACAGATCATTCTATACATCATTCTACACATCTTTCTACACATCATTCCACACATCATTCCACACATCATTCGATACATCATTCTAAACATCATTCTTTACTTCATTATACCCATCATTGTTCACATCATCCTGTACATCATTCCTCTCTTCATTCTACATGTCATTCTAAAAATCATTCGACATATCTGTCGATACATAATTTTACACATCATTCAACACCTCATTCCACAAATCATTCTATACGTCATTCTGCACGTTATTCTACACATGATTCTACACATCACTCCCCACATCATTCTACAAATCATTCTACACGTCATTCTACACATCATTCTACACATCATTCTAAAGATCATTCTGCACAGCATTCTACACATCATTCTGCACATCATTCTGCACATCATTCTACACAACATTCTACATAACATCATTCTACACATCATTCTACACATCATTCTACACATCATTCCACACATCATTCTGCACATCATTCTACACATCCTTCATACACATCATTCTGCACCGCATTCAACACATCATTCTGCACATCATACGACACTTCATTCTACACAACATTCTACACATCATTCTTCACTTCATTCTACACATCATTCTACACATCATTCTACACTTCATTCTACAATTCATTCTACACATCATTCCACACATCATTCTACACAACATCATTCTACACATCATTCTACACATCATTCTACACATCATGCTACACATCATTCTACACATCGTTCTACACATCGTTCTACACATCATTCTGCACGTCATTCTACACATCATTCTACACATCATTCAACACATCATTCTACACGTCATACTGCACATCATTCTATACTTCATTCTACAATTCATTCTACACGTCATTCTACAAATCATTTTACATATCTGTCTACTCATCATTCTAAACATCATTCAACACCTTAAACGACACATCATTCTACACATCATTCGACACATCATTCTACACATCATTCTACACATCCTTCCGCACATCTTTCTTGACATCATTCGACACATCATTTTACACATCATTCTAAACAGCATTCTGCACGTCATTCTATACATCATTCTACTCATCATACTACACATCATTCTGCACATCATTATAGATCTCATTCTACGCAACATGATTCTACACTTCATTCTCTTCATTCTACACATGATTCTACACTTCATTCTACACATCATTCTACACATCAGTCTCCACATCATTCTGCACAAAATCATGCTACAGATCATTCTATACATCATTCTACACATCATTCTGCACATCATTCTACACATCATTCTACACATCATTCTACAAATCATTCTATACTTCATTCAACACCTCATTCCCAAGTCATTCTACACGTCATTCTGCACGTCATTCTATACATCATTCTACACTTCATTCTACAATTCATTCTACAAATCATTCTAAACATCATGATACACATCGTTCTACACAACGTTCTACACATCATTCTACACATCATTCTACACATCATTCTACACATCATTCCACACATCATTCTACACATCATTCTATACTTCATTCTACACTTCATTCTACACTTCATTCTACACGTCATTCTAAAAATTAATTTACATATCTGTCTACTCATCATTCTAAACATCATTCAACACCTGATACTACACATCATTCTACACATCATTCGACACATCATTCTACACATCATTCTACACATCCTTCCGCTCATCTTTCTTGACATCATTTCACACATCATTTTACTCATCATTCAAAACAGCATTCTGCACAGCATTCTATACATCATTCTACACATCATACTGCACGTCATTCTGCACATCATTATACATCTCATTCTGCACAACATAATTCTACACTTCATTCTACACATTACTCTACACATCATTCTACACATCATTCTACACTTCATTCTACACATCATTCTGCACATTATTCTACGCATCATTCTACACTTCATTGTACACATCATTCTACACATCAGTCTCCAAATCATTCTGCACAACATCATTCTACAATCATTCTATACATTATTCTACACATCATTCTACACATCATTCTACACATCATTCTACACATCATTCTACAAATCATTCTATACTTCATTCAACACCTCATTCTACACTTCATTCTACACATCATTCTACACATCATTCGACACGTCATTCTACACATCATTCTACACATCCTTCCGCACATCTTTCTTGACATCATTCCACACATCGTTTTACACATCATTCTAAACAGCATTCTGCACATCATTCTATACATCATTCTACACATCATACTACACATCATTCTGCACATCATTATACATCTCATTCTACACAACATAATTCTACACTTCATTCTACACTTTATTCTGCACATGATTCTACACATGATTCTACACTTCATTCTACACATCATTGTACACATGATTCTACACTTCATTCTACCCATCATTCTACACATCAGTCCCCACATCATTCTGCACATCATCATTCTGCAAATCATTCTATACATCATTCTGCACATCATTCTACAACTCATTCTATACTTCATTCAACACCTCATTCCACAAATCATTCTACACGTCATTCTGCACGTCTTCTACACATCGTTCTGCACATCATTCTAAACATCATTCTGCATTCTACACATCGTTTTCAATAATCATCTTTCTATACATTCTACATATCATTCTACACATCATTCTACACATCATTCTACACACAATTCTACACATCATTCCAGACATCATTCTACACATCATCATTCTCCACATCATTCTACACATCATTCGAGACATCATTATACAATCATTCCACAAATTATTCCACACATCATTCTATACATCATTCTACACATTATTCTGCACATCATTCTAAACATCATTCTTCTCATTATTCTACACATCATTTTGCACATCGATCTAGACATAATTCCACACATCATCATTCTCCACATCATTTTACACATCTTTCTTCACATAATTCTACACTTCATTCTACACATCATTCTAACATCATTATACGCACCATTCTGCAATCTACACATCATTCCACACATCATTATTCTAAACATAATTCTGCAGATAATTCTGCACATCATTCTGGACATAATTCTACAATCATTCTGCACATCATTCTACACATCATTCTACACATCATCATTCTACACATCATTATACACATCATATTACACATCATTCTACACATAATACTACACATCATTCTTCACATTGTTCTGCACTTCATTCTACACATGATTCTACACATCATTCTGCATTCCACACATCATTCCACACATCATCATTCTACACATCATTCTACGCATCATTCTACACATCGCTCCACACATCATCATTCTAAACCTAATTCTACAGATCATTCCACACATCATTCTGGACATCTTTCTACACAACATTCTACAAATCGTTCCAGACATCATTCTACACATCATCATTCTACACATCATTCTGCACAACATCATTCTACACATCATTCTATTCATCATCATTGTGCACATTATTCTACAGATCATTTTACACTACATTCTACACATCATTCTACTCATCATTCGACACAACGTTCCACACATGATTCTGCACATCATTCTTCAATTTATCATTCTACACATCTATCTGCACATCATTCTACACATCATTCTACACATCTTTCTACACATCATTCTTCACATCATTCTGCATTCTACACATCGTTTTCAACATCATCATTCTAAACATCATTCTGCATCATCATTCTGCACATCATTCTACACATCATTCTACACATCATTCTGCACATCATGCTACACATCATCATTCACCACTTCATTCTACACATTATTCTACACTTCATTCTAGACATCATCATTCTACACATCACTCTACACATCATTCTACACATCATGCTGCACATCGTCATTCTACACATCAGTCTACACATCATTCCGCACGTCATTAGGCGAGGCATCAAATACA
The DNA here is from genome assembly GCF_044704955.1 of Pristiophorus japonicus. NCBI lineage: Eukaryota > Metazoa > Chordata > Chondrichthyes > Pristiophoridae > Pristiophorus > Pristiophorus japonicus. The sequence goes on along the minus strand of NC_092001.1, from coordinate 20,875,337 downwards.
GAAGCAGGGAGGTTATTCTTACATTGTATAATACTCTCGTTAGGCCACAGCTGGAATACTGCTTGCAGTTCTGGGTGCCATGTTATAGGAAGTAGGTGATTGCAATAGAGAGGGCGCTAATGCTGCCTTAAATTGAGAATCGTAACTATGAGTCCAGATTGGATAGCCTGGGTGTGTTCTAATTGGAACAGAGGAGGTTGCTAGGAGACTTCACTGCGGTCTACGACATTTTGAGGGGCTGGATAAAGTCGATAGCAACGGCCAATTTCCATTTGTGGAGGTGTCAATTACGAGCAGTTTAAGGTGGTTGCTGGAAGGTTCAGAGGTGAATTGAAGCGGTGCTTCTTCACGCAGAGGGTTCTGCATTACTGGACCGAAATGCCTGGAAAAGGAGATGGATGCAAAAACCATCACCACATTTAAAATGGACGTGGTTGGAACTTAAAATGGCGTAACCTGCAGGATTACGTAACTAGTGCTCTCAAGTGGGAATAGAATACATAACATGTTGTTGGCTGACGCAGATACGATGGTAAGTACGGCAGCGAATCGAATACGGCCATGCTGATCTCCTGTACCAGTTTCGATAGCCTGGATGGGTCGGAGATGAATTTTCCCAGATTGTTTTTCCTCAGTTCGCCTGGGTTTTTATTTGTTTCCTGCGCCTCCCAAGAGATCAGATGGTTCTGGCTGGGTTGAAGTGTAGAATATTTCGATGGAATGGATGTCGCAGTTGTATCCGGCACACAGGATGGACTGGCTGCTATTTACCTTTCGGCCATGGTTAATTGTTCAAACGTTTAGATGTAACCTTCAGGCAAGCTGACCGTGAGCCGTGTGGCTTTTTTCGGCTGGCGTGGACAAGATGGGACGAAATGGCCTAATTCTGCGCCGAGGTTCTCTATGTTTCTTTGTATCTATAACATTCGATGAAATAATCTAATTATTTTACCCGGGACGCTTAATATAGGGTTTACTTTAAGAATTATCAATAATTCATCGTGGAATCAATAAATGAAATGGAAATAAATACAACTGGAAATTAACTGATGTTTGATCAATGGGAGGTCAAATGATAGAACTACCTTTATCCCTGCAGACAAAAGTGCCGCACGAGGTAAGAGGACAAAAAGGATCAGAAGCTCTCAGGAAACCTTCGTGTCCCGGCGTCAGTCAGAATTTGGAGCAGTGTAATTCACTTCTGTGCCCCTGGATTAGGTGCTTGGATATCGCGCTGGATTCCCACTTGATTAGAATATCCATTATATTTCGAAGAGAAATGAATGAAACACCAAAATGCATAACCATTTTCCTCGGTATGCAATGATTACTGGCAATTGTATTTAAAATGTACGGATATAACATGACAATGCTAAGATAGTGAATACGTATGCACTGTTGTTACAAATATAAAAGTCTGAGAGAAGTGTATAAAAGATTTAGTTTTATGCATTTTTGTTGCAATACTCCAATTGTCGCTTATTGAATGGAAGATATTCCAAATAAAATTGCAAAACATAAGCACCAAAATAAAATAAGTAGTTATCTTTGACCAGGTTATGCCCGACAAAATGCTTGTATTAGTATCGAGACCAGGCGAGTTATCCCTCAGGCAAAGTTTCAGCGAATGATTTAGTAAAGTATATTAACAAAAATGGAAGAGATGTGTCCATGTACTTTCTCACTTGTTGGATTTCACTTGTGTACAGAAAATTAGACGAGAAAATATGAATAGACATTCATATTCTCAAAACTTCGGTGAAAGTAGCTGGGATTATTTATCCTGAAATATAGCAGGAGGCGATAGAGAACTGTGCCAGACAGACATGGCATCCACGTGTAAATTCATGACAACGATATGGAATAAGGCAAGAGAGTTCTGTCTGAATAACATTTTGTGAGAACGTCAGTTATCCTTGTAATCCTCTATTCTGACCATAAGAAGCAGTGCCACGAATGCAGAACTGCACAGGTTTGCAAAGGAGACACTGACTGGAACTGAAAGATTACTGGACGTTTCAGACTATAATTTTGATCTGCCAGGATTTGTTCCAGTGACTTTATTTCAGTAACCATACCGAGCATTATGTGGCATTGTGTGTGTCAGTAACTATATCGAGAATTAGGTGCCATTGTGTGTCCGTAACCACACCAAGCATTAGGTGCGATGTGGTATTAACCATACCGACCATTAGGTGACTCTGTGTGTGCCAGTAACCATACCGAGCATTAGGTGACTGTGTCTGGGCCAGTAACCATACCGTGCATTAGGCGACTGTGTGTCAGCAACTATAACGAGCATTAGGTGAGAATGTGTCATAAACCATACCGAACTTTAGGTAACTGTGTGTCGTTAAACATACCGAACATTAATTAACTGTGTGTCTTAGTAACCATACTGGACATTAGGTGACTGTGTGTAATTAACCATACTGAGCATGAGGTGACAGTGGATGTTAGTAACCATACCGAGCATTAGGTTATGGTGTGTCATTAACCATACCGAACATAGGTGACATTGTGTGTCAATAAATATACTGGACATTTGGTGACAGTGTGTGTCATTAACCATACCGAAAATAGGTGACAGTGTTAGGTCAGGAACAATACCGGACATTAGTGAAAATGTGTGTCAGTAACCTTACCTTCAATTAGGTGACTGTGTGTGTCAGTAACCATACTGAGCATTAGGTGAAAACAGCAGCAAAATATTGTGGATCTTGGAAATGTGAAATGGATAAGGAAAATGATGGAAATGCCCAGCAGGTCAGGCAGCACCCATGGAGAGAGTAACACAGATACGTTTCAGTTCGTTGATCTTTGGCCATCGGGTGAAAGGTCTAGTAAACCAAGACAACATTCATTTCACCAGTTACAAACGTTCTAGAGAGAGAGAGATGACTGAAATCGATTTAATAACATTTCTCGACCAATTTCTTTGCCTGAGTTGAATTTAGAAAATTAGAAGCTTGGTAAAATGTTTCACATTCAGAATTAATAGCCAACGGCAGTGTGGATAGGATAGCGAAGGGCGAGGAGAGAAACACATTTAAGCAATATATACAGAATTAATCGATGGATCGAGATTACCAGGGACTTCCACAGCTGTGTCAAATGGGACTGACTGGAGGGGTTAGGCCATGGTGGGATTTGATGAGAGAATCATTGAAATTTACAGTGCAGATGGATGCCATTTGGCCCAACGTTTCCGCTGAAAAAGAGGTACCCAATCGAATCACACTTTCCAGTTCTTGGTCCATTGCCACAAGGTTACGTCACTTAAATTGCACATCCAAGTACATTTTAAATGTGGTGAGAGTTTCTGCTTCTACCACCCTTTCAGGCAGTGCGTTCCAGACCCCTATCACACTCTGTGCGAATAAACATTTCTCCTCAAATCCCCTCAAATACTCCTAAGACTGAAGTTAAATCTTAAATATGGAAATATTAAAACCAAGAGATAGTTGGATCAGTAACAAATGTTGATCATTGATCATGGCAGTGATTGTGGAAAGGTACTTGGTGCGAGTTATGATGTGGACAGCAGAGTTTTGTATGACTTCTCGAATAGATGAGTCCAGATGCAACAAAGAAATGGATGAGTGTTTATGCAGCACAAGGCCTGATATGGTGCAGAGAGGAGAGGAAGTTATGGAGCACGTAGTTGACAGGATTAGTAATTCAGAGGATGTGAGGTCGGAACTCAGCTCCGGGCCAAAGAAAAGGCAGAGGTTGCGAGCTGTAAAATTAAGCCTCAGATATTTGTCACTGAGCAGGAATAGATCGATAGATAGAAACCTGAGTTTGTGATAAGGACCAAAGACTTAACTGGCAAACACAGTAATACAGTGAAACGTGATTTACACATCTAATTGCTGGATTTAGAAACTTACTACGGACACCAATTTCAACCGAGATGACAGAGTAAATTACAAGAGCAGATTTACAGTTAGCCATGGTTTGCCGAGTTAATAGCTGGTTAGAGAGACTTACCCGGAACACCAAAAAACAAGCAGTGGATAGTAAATGTAGTTAAAAGCGCGAAGTGCCAATTCTATCTGTCTGTGTAATGGAATTATATGTTAATATTCATAAAGAATGTCAAACTCCCAGATGAATCTCCTGTCCATTGCTGTAAAATTCCAATTTAATGTTTTCAGATTCCAATCCATTGTTGTAATATTCCAATTTAGCAGAATGCAGATTCTGACTGCCTCTCTGTGGAGCAGTGTTCTGATTCCTCTTCGTGCCATAGGTAAAACTCCAACTGTTACTGTGCGATAATGCTTTGAAAGGAATTCCTTATTAATAGATGAGGGAAACCATGCACACATACATTAGGATCCATCGAGAATGCCATTAATTGCAGTCACTGAACAAACAGCGTCAGTTAACTCGTGCATACTGACATTAATTACAGTCACTGAACAAACACCTTCACTTAACCCATGTCAATCCAACACTTTTTGTCCGACAGTAATGGAGCACATTTCCCCGGCCCACCATAGTGGTTATGTTACTGGACTAGTAACCTCGAGCCCAGGAATAATGTTCCAGAACCATGAGTTCAAATCCCACCATGGCAGCAAACTCAATTAAATAAAACTGGAATTAAAAGATAGAAAAGGGAGGGGGCAACGCGGTACTGATTAAAGAAACTATTGCAGTTGTGAGGAGCGAAGATATGTTAGAGGGACCATCAAATTAAGCCATATGAGTCGAATTTAAAAATTCAAAAGGGCGATCACACTGTTGGGCGTGTAATAAAGGCCCCCAAATAGTGGGCGTGGGATAGAGGAGCAAGGAATATAGACAAATTGCTGTGAAGTGCAAAAACCATAAGGTACTAATAATAGTAGGGTATTTTACTATCCAAATATTGATTTGGACAAATATAGTGTGAAAGGTATCGAGGTTGTGGAATTCTTAAAATGCATTCAAGATAACTTTTTTAGTCAGTATGTAACAAGCACAACACGAGACGGGGCGGTTTTGGATTTTGTTTTGGGAAATGATTCTGGGCAGGTTGAAGGGGTATTAGTGGGAGAGCGCTTTGGTACCAGTGACCATAATTCAGACACATTTAAGTTTGTTATGGAGAAGGTCAAGGATAGGCCTGAATAAATGTCCCAAATTTGGGAAAATATATTTTTGCTAAGTTAAGGGGTGATTTGGCCACAGAGGACTGGAAACGGCTATTTCTGGGTAAATCAATGTCGGAACAGTGGGAGGCATTGAACGAGAGATCCGGAAGGCTCTGGCCAATCATGTGCCCTTAATGAAAAAGGGTAGGACAAAAATGCCCTCACAAATTGCATCACCTCACAGTTCTCTGAAATAAATTCCATTTGTCACTGCTCTGCCCAGCTGACCCGTAGATTCATATCCTACTGCAGCCCATGAATATCCTCTTCATCATCAACTACACAGACAATTTTAGAATCGTCTGCAAACTTCTTAATCATACTCCGTTTATTCAAATATAAATCGTTGGTAGATACCACAAAAAGCAAGGGACCCAGTACTGAGCCCTGTGGGTCCCCAGTGAAAACATCCTTCCACTCACAAGAACATTCATCAACGATTACTCTTTGTTTCCTACCTCCAAGCCAATTTTGGATTCAACTTGTCACTTTACCCTGGATCACATGGGCTTTAACCTTCATGGCCTGTTTACCATGCGGGTCTTCATCTAAAGTTTAGCTAAAGTCCATATACACTACATCGTACGGACTACAGTCATAGACCCTGTTGGTTACATCCTCAAAAAATTCAATTAGGTTAGTCAAGCACGATCTACCCTTAACAATCCTTGCTGACTCTCCCTTATTAATCCTTGCCTATCCAAATGCATAATAATCCTTTTTTTCTCGATTTTTTCCAATACTATTCCCACAACTGAGTTTAGGCGGACAGGCCTGTAATTGCTCTGCATATCCCTTTTTTCCTTCTTAAACAAGGGTACGACGTTAGCAGTCCTCCAATCCTCCGGCACCATGCGCATAACCAAAGAGGACTAGAAAATCATGGACAAGGCCTCTGCTAATGCCTATTTTACTTGGCTCAACACCCTGTGATGCATTTCATCCGGGACTGGGATCTGTCTACTTTCGAAGCTGCTAATCCTCTTAACACTTCCTCTCTCACCATATTTATTTCATCCAGAATATCACACTCCTCTTCGTTGGCACTATCTGTATTAACTCTTCCCTTTGTGAAAAGAGACGCAAGATATTCGTTAAGAATCCTACCAACATCTTCCACCTGCGCACAACATTACCCCCATGAACTCTAATGGGCCCTATGCTTTCCTTACTTAACCTCGTATTCATAATATCGTTATAGAAGATGTTAGAGTGTTCCTTACATTTAATGCCCAAGACACTTTCGTGCTCACTCTTACCTTTCCCAATATCCTTTTTAATTTTGACTCTTAACTTTCTATATTTCTCTAAAAATTCTAAAGTATTAAGCTGTTGAAATGTCAAATAAGCGTCCTTTTTTTGCACAATCCTCGCCTGTAAGTCTCTCGACATCCAGGGGGCTCTAGAATTATTCTCCCAGCTTTTTATTTAAGGCCACATGTTTGGCTTCTAACTACCGGATCTCCTTCTTGAATGCCTCACACTGTTCCGACTCCGAATTAGCCACAATTAGCTGTTTCCAGTCCACTATGGCCAAATCACTCCATAATTTAGCAAAATTAACTTTTCTCCAATTCAGAACTTTTATTGCAGGCCTATTCTTCTCCTTATCCATAACCAACTAGAATATCACTGAATTATGGTCACAGGCACCCAAATACTCCCCCACTAATACCTATTCACATTGTCCAGCTTCTTTCCCCAGAACTAAATCCAAGACCACCCGCTCTCGTGTTGGATTTGCTGCATACTGACTAATATAGTTCTCCTGAATGAATTTCAATAAAATGGCAACCTCGATACCCTTCAGATTAAATGTGTCACAATCAATATTCGGATAGTTAAAATGCCCTACCGTTATTACCGTATGATTTTTAGACTTCAGCAATATGTCTACATATTTGCTCCTTCTATCTCCCTCCCACTTTCTGGAGGTCTATAATAAACTCCATTTTTTTAACTTGGACCCTTATGGCCTCAGTTGATGTATCATCCAACCTCACCGCTGCAAGTGCTTATTTAATATGTAAAGCAACACCGCCCCCTTTTAACCCCCTCTCGATCTTGTCTAAAAATCCTCTAGCCAGAGATATTGATCTGCCAAACCTTCTCATCTTTCAGCCAGGTTTCTGTAATGGCTATAATACCATAATCCCAAGTGTCTACCTGTGCTCTTAGCTCATCCGCATTGTTCGCATAACTCCTTGCATTAAAATATGTACCATTCAGTATAGGAAGACCTCATTGCTTGCTGCATACTAAGCCCTGTTTCCGCTGTCTTACAGATTCGCTTTCTAGATTCTTGCGATCCAACTTCTGCTTTACTTACCTCCATTTTGTATTCGTTCTCAGTTTCCCGTTCCCCTGCCAAGCTAATTAAAACTCTCCCCAACAGCACTAGCAAAACTCCACACGAGGATATTGGTCCCGGCGCTGTTGAGGTGCAACATTTCTGATTTGTTCATGTCCCATCTCCCCCACAAGCGATCCCAATGCCTCAAGAAATTAAAGCACTCCTTCCTACACCAACTTTCCATCCACGTGCTCATCATATATCTCCTTCTATTCTTCAACTCTGTGGCACGTGGCACCGGTATTAACCCAGAGATTACAACCTTTGATATTCTACCCTTTATATTTTTTCCTAGCTTCAGAAATTCTCCATATAGGACCTCATTACTCATCCTATATGGACATGTCCTCTAGCTCCTTAACACCCCACCTCCTCCCCCCCAGCGTGGTGAACTGCACCCGCTCTGTGACATCCTTGACCCTGGCACTAGGGAGGAACAGAAACATTCGGAAGTCATTTCTATGTCCGCAGAATCGCCTGTCTGTTCCTCTAACTATACAATCCCCTTTGACTAGGGCTTTTTTATTCCTCGGCACTCCCCGCTGTGCTGCTGGGCCAGCCGTGGTGCCTTTGAATTGGATCTGGCTGCATTCCTCAGAGGCACCATCGTGCTTACTAATATTCAGAATTGAATATTGGTTTGAAATCGAGATGGACTCACGGGGGGTCTCCTGCACTACCTACCTGGCAAACGTATTACGTCTGGTGGTCATCCACGTCCCTTCCACCTGCACGCCTTTAAGCTGCGGAGTAACCACCTCCGGAAACGTGCTATCCAGGTAGTTCTCTGCCTTACGGATGTACCTTATTGACTGCACACGCTGCTGCAGCTCAGAAACACCGAGCTGTAGCAATGCAAGATGGAGACACTTCCTGCATACATGTATGTCCAATATATTACCAACTATCCCATGAACCATTATTTTGTTCCATAACATATTGTGGCAACTTGTCGATATATTTCTGAAAATCCAAATCCACTGGTTCCACTCTTATCAATTCTGATAGTTACAACCTCAAAATATTCTAACAGATTTGACATATCTGATTTTCCTTTCATAAATCCGTGTTGATTCTGCCCAATCCTATCATTATTTTCTAAGAGCCCTTTTACCATTTCTTAATAATAGAATCAACCATTTTCACTATGGCTAATGTCAAGCTAACTGGCCTATAATTCCCCGTTTTCTCTGTCCCTCATTTCCTAAACAGCAAGATGACATTTACTACCTTGTAATCTGCAGGAATTACTTTACGATATATTGAAGTTTGCAACATGGAAACCAATGCAACCCGTATCTTCATAGCCAACTCTAAAAAACAATTGCATGTCGGCCATCAGGTCTAGAGAATGTCTCGGCTTTCAGTCCCGATAATATCTCCAGTACTATTTTTTTCTAATTATTATGTATTTTAGTTGCTCATTCTTGCTAGCCCATTGGTTCTCCACTATTACTGGGACCTTTTTTTGCGTCTTCCATGAAGGCAGACATACACATCTTGTTTAATTTCGATATAATGTTCTTATTCCACATTTTAATTACTCCTGTCTCAGCCTGTATGGGAACCACATTTACTTTCACTAATCTTTCGCTGAATACATACCTACAGAATCTTTTAGAGAATTTGGCCACGGTCATGAACTGTGATATCTGTGAAGATTTTGATAACGGTGGTGCTTTGGTCGTGCATATGCTGTCTTTACCACTGCAATCACCTTGTGACCCTAGCACCCCCTTCTCCTCTATTAACCTCATTTATGTTTTGTAGCTCAGCCAGGAGCGCGGCCCCATGCAACACTACCGAGCCCAAAAGCTGCGGTTGCGGGGCCGGAGACGGCGGAAAATCATTCATCTGGTGCTGAGGAGCCGCGATTCTCGCCCCGGCAGCTGCTGGGTGCCGTTTCCAATGATGAGAATGCAGATTTCGAGAAGCCTGCATCGCCAAGCTCCACGATATCAAGTGCTCCTGCGGACATTCCCTCATATACTACTGGGCCCAGTCACCTTGTCACAAGGCAGCCGAGGTGTCTCCAGTACGGCACCGAGAATGCGGAGATTGGTTCGATGCAGCATGTCTGCTCCACGAGCAGCTGATCTGAGCGGCGACATCGAACACTTGTTCCGCAAGAATATTGACATAGGTCAGCAGATCCTATAGACAATGGGGGCACATCCCAAAAAATGGCTAGCATGTCTGCCAGCTTGTGCTATTACGTGCCATGGATGGTGGCGTCCCTGAAGGTGATAACCACGAACACTGGTGGCAGAGTCCTCCCAGTGGTCTCGAGGCCCGACAATGGACTCCAAGGTGCTGCAAGACGATTGCCAACGTCACATGAGAGCCACCAGGAAGATCTTGCTTCTGGCTAGGTGCACTTTCTCACCTTGGGACGGTCCTCTCCCGTATCCATCCAAACAGCGGTCCTGCCGTCCACCACCGCAATGAAACAGCGCCTGAGGAGTTCCTCGGCCAGGAGGCTTGGACTCAGCAGGGGAAGTGGAAAAACTAAAGGTGACTAGGTGAAACGGTGAGGTGGGGGCATAGGAATGTGATGTGCATGGCCGCAGGTGTGGTCTTAGTCAGAGTATTTAATGCATTGCCGCTATTTTGTTGGGAGGTTTGGTGGAGGGGATGTATCTACTTTTTTTATTTGTGTTGCGAAGTTTTGGAAATTTTCAACTTTGAATGAATGTTATAAAAGCTATTAATTTGTTGTGGGGTGGGTGGGAAAGTGGGGAAGTGAGGAAGAATTCTGTATGCTTTCTCAACCACCTTTTCCACCTTGCCTGATATTTTCAGGGATCTGTGTACAAACGCTGCAAGGTCCCGCTGTTCATCAACACTATTAATTCCTCCCAAAATGCATCAGATTAAACTTCTCCGAAAGAAATTCCATTTGCCACTGGAGTGTCCACCAGACCAGTATATTGATATCCTCTTGCAGTCCATGACTTTCCTCTTCATTCACAACCAAACAGACAATTTTAGTATCATGTACAATCTATTAATCATGCTCCCGATATTCAAATGTAGATCATTGATATCTACCACAAAAGCAAGAGATCCAGTACTGAGCCCTGTGCGACACCAGTGGAAACATCCTTCATGTCACAAAAATATCCATCAACCATTAAATTGTGCTTCCTACCTCGAATCCAATTTTGATTCACGTCGTCACTTTGCTCTGGATACCCGGAAGCCATGGGCTTAACATTCGTGACCAGTCTAACATATGGGACGTTATCAAAAGCTTTGTTAAAGTCCTGTACACTGCATCGTATGCACTACCCTCATCGAAACTCTAGGTTACCTCTTTAAAAATTCAAACAAGTTAGTCAAGCATGACCTATTCTAACAAATCCGTGCTGACTGCCCCTAATTAATCTTTGCCTTTCCAAATGTAAATGTATACAATAATTTTCCCATCACTGAGATTAGGCTGTCAGGCCTGTAATTATTTGGCCGATATCATTCTCCCTTATTAAACAACGGTAGCACCATAGCAGTCCGCCAGTTCTCCGGCACCATGCACAAATCCAAAGAGGACGGGAAAGTAATGGTCAAGGCCTCTGTTATTTCCTCTTTTACTTCGCTCAACAGACTGGGTAGCAATTCATCCGGGCCAAGGTAATTATCTACTATCAAAACTGTTAAACCCCTTAATACCTCCTCTCTCATTATGTTTATTTCATCCAGAATTTCACACTCCTCGTTGACAGCAGTATCTGCACTTTCATGTTCCTTTCTGACAACAGACGCAACGAATTGATAAAGAACCATGCCAACATGTTCCGCCTTCACACATAGATTACACTCATGGTCTGTATTAGGCACGACCCTTTCTTTAGTTATCCTCTTGTTCTCAATATATTTATAGAACGTCTTTGCGGTTTCCTTAAATTTATTGCCAAAAAATGTTCATGTTGATAAAGATTTGCAAGATTTCACCCCAAATTCTATTACACTGATACTCTTGCTCTCAGCCTGGTACAAGTTTTCCCTGTTTACATCCTTCCTCACAGTGAACGTAGTCACGATTGTGATCCTGTTTCGGAGAAAGTGCGGTCTCTCCAAACGTGCCACTCGCTACCTTGTGGCCATGGCAGCGGCTGATCTACTGATCATTATCCTCGAACTGATATTGAGGCACATTCCGATTGTTTATCGGCTACATTTCTATGTCCTGTTCTCCCTCCCCATGTAATATCCACGCTGTCCTGGTTTATGCAGCCACAAACTGTTCTGTCTGGTTCACTGTCACTTTCACCTTTGAATGATTTGTGGCGATTTGTTGCCAGAAGCTGAAGACTAAATATTGCAGCGGGAAAACGGCGGCTGTAGTTCTAGGAACAGTGACTGTGATGAGCTGCTTAATAGACATTTTCTGGTATTTTATGCTGTCAGATACATATCAGCTATTTAATAAGCCCTGGCTTTGTAGTATACAAAACAGAATAATGAGTTCAACGATCTGGGAAACAATTGAGTTCCTGCATTACATTCTCACCCCGTGTGTCCCATTTGTGGTCATCGTGCTGCTCAATTCTCTCACCGTCAGACATATTTTAGTGACAAGCAGAGCCCGCAGGAGATTCCGGTGTCCCAGCAATGGGGAGAGTCCCACAGACCCAGAGAAGGAGAGCCGCAGGAAATCTATAATTTTACTGCTTGTTATCTCGGGGAATTTCATCCTGTTATGGTCGGTACATATGGTGCATTCTCTGTGGGGCTCATTGCGGTGGTTCGATGCTTGGCTGATATATCTACCGGTTTATGTGAGGGAATTGGGATTCATGCTGCAGCTGCTGAGCTGCTGCACAAACACGGTTATTTATTGCGTGACACAGACTAAGTTCAGAGAGCAGTTGAAGAATGTAAGGAAGTATCCCTTTACATTGATTGTGAAATTCATTAACGATGACAAGCAGCGGAAACTCTGCAGTCTCCGACTCCCTGTTTCCTGATATTGTGATCGAGTCGTTCTCACTGCGTGGAACCAGTGATCTGGCTGAATATTAACACGTTCACTCACACACTGTGAACACTGGGCACCCTGTGAGGGGCCAATAATCGGGGTCAACATTAACGTGCTCACTCTCACACTCTCTACATTGCACTCCGCGTGAGGGTTCAGTGATCTGGGCGAATATGAACACAGTCATTCACAGCATGTCTGCCCTCGGCTCCGGGTGATGGGCCAGTGATCTGGATGAATCTACTCACACACTCACAGGGTATCTAAACTCTCTCAGGCCCCTCTGGAACGGCCTCTCTGCCCTACATAAACATGGATGGCCATAACGTGCTTCATGAGTCAGTGCGACCCCTATTCGCATGAATACAGGCAGCATCTCCATTATACACTGTATAGCCCTTTGCAATATGGTATAGGCATTTCTATTTATCATGTCCATTTATTAAAAATTATAACACTTTATAATGCTTTAAATTCATTCGAACATCATAGAATCAGAGTTATAAAATTGTTACAGCATAAGAACATAAGAACATAAGAATTACGAACAGGAGTAGGCCCTCTAGCCCCCCGAGCCTGCTCTCCCATTAACAAGATCATGGCTGATCTGGCCGTGGACTCAGCTCCACTTACACTCCCGCAAGCCATAACCCTTAATTCCCTTATTGGTTAAAAATCTATCTATTTGTGATTTGAATTCATTCAATGAGCTAGCCTCATCACCTTCCCTGGGCAGAGAATTCCACAGATTCACAAACCTGAGGTAGAAGAAGTTCCTTCTCTACACCGTTTTAAATTTGCTCCCCCGTATTTTGCGGCTGTGCACCCTAGTTCTAGTCTCCCCGACCAGTGGAAACAACATGTCGGCCTCGATCTTGTCTATGCCTTTCATTATTTTAAATGTTTCTATAAGATCAATCCTCATCCTTCTGACCTCCAACAAGTAAAGACCCAGTCTACTCAATCTATCATCATAAGGTAACCCCCTCATCTCCGGTATCAGCAGAGTGAATCGTCTCTGTACCCCCTCCAAAGCTAGTATATCGTTCCTGAAGAAAGGTGACCAAAACTGCACGTAGTACTCTCGGTCCGGCCTCACCAATACCACGTATAGTTACAGCAGGACCTCCGTGCTTTTTTACTCCATCCCTCTCGCATTGAAGGCCAACATTCCATTCGCCTTCCTGATTACCTGCTGCAACTGCAAAATAACTTTTTGGGATTCATGCACAGGGACCCCCAGATCCCTCTGCACCGCAGCATGTTGTAATTTCTCCCCATTCAAATAATATTCCCTTTTACTGTTTTTTTTTCCAAGGTGGATGACCTCACATTTTCCGATATTGTATTCCATCTGCCAAAATTTACCCCATTCGCTTAGCTTATCTAAATCTCTTTGCCGCCTCTCTGTTTCCTCTACACAACCCACTTTACCACTAATCTTTGTGTCATCAGCAAATGTTGTTGTACTACACTCTGTACCCTCTTCCAGATCATCTATGTATATTGCAAACAGTTGTGATCCCAGCACCGATCCCCGTGGCACACCACTAACTACCGATTTATAACCCGAAAAGGACCCATTTATCCCGACTCTCTGCTTGCTGTTAGCTAGCCAATTCTCTATCCATGTTAATACATATCCTCTGATTCCACGTAATTTTATATTCTGCAGTAACCTTTTGTGTGGCAACTTATCGAATGCCTTTTGGAAATCTAAATACACCACATCTATCGGTACACCTCTATCCACCATGCTCGTTATATCCTCAAAGAATTCCAGTAAATTAGTTAAACATGATTTCCCCTTCATGAATCCATTTTGCGTCTGCTTGATTGCTCTATTCCTATCTAGATGTCCCGCTATTTATTCATTAATGATAGCTTCAAGCATTTTCCGCACTACAGATGTTAAGCTAACCGGCCTATAGTTGCCTGCCTTTTGTCTGCCCCATTTTTTAAACAGAGGCGTTACATTAGCCGCTTTCCAATCCGCTGGTACCTCCCCAGAGTCCAGAGAGTTTTGGTAGATTATAATGAATTCATCTGCTATAACTTCCGCCACATCGTTTAATACTCTGGGATGCATTTCATCAGGACCAGGGGACTTGTCTACCTTGAGTCCCATTAGCCTGTCCAGCACTACCCACCTAGTGATATTGATTGTCTCAAGGTTCTCTCTTCCCACATTCCCGAGACCAGCAATTTATGGTATGGTTTTTGTGTCTTCCACTGTGAAGACCGAAGCAAAATAATTGTTTAAGGTCTCAGCCATTTCCACATTTCCCATTATTAAAGCCCCTTCTCATCTTCGAAGGGACCAACATTTACTTTAGTCATTCTCTTCCGTTTTATATGTCGATAAAAGCTTTAACGATCTATTTATATGTTTTGTGCAAGTTTACTTTCGTAATCTATCTTTCCTTTCTTTATTGCTTTCTTAGTCATTCTTTGTTGTCGTTTAAAATTTTCCAATTCTTCTAGTTTCCCACTAACCTTGGCCAACTTATACGCATTGGTTTTTAATTTGATACTCTCCTTTATTTCCTTGGTTATCGATATGGACGAGGCCCGTTCGGCCCATCACGCCCATGCCGAATCACAGCCTGTCCCACACCACCTCGCCCTTTCTCTGCAGCCCTGCAATAAATTTCTTTCATCTCGAAAGGTGCGGGTTAAACATGGACAGTCAACATGGATTTGTTAACGATAGGTCGAGTCTGACTGATATTTTGAATTTTTGAGGATGTAACTTTAATTCTGGATGAGGGCTGTGCACTTGCTGTAGTGTATATGAAATTTAGCAAGGCTTCAGATAAGGTATCACATAGCAGATTGTTCACGAAAGTAAACGCCCTTCCTGCGCAAAGTGGGAAGTAGGATCCAAAATATGCTCAGTGGCAGGAAGCAAATGGTAATGTTTGATGGGTGTTTTTTGACTGAAAGGCTGTTTCCAGCGGGTTCCGCAGTGATCCGTACTAGGTCCCTTGCTTTTTGTCTTAACGATTTTTGAGTTCAATTTACAGATATTAATAAGAAGTTTGCACGTTATTATATAATCGGCTGTGTGGTTGATAATAAAAAAGGAAGCTGTGGATTGCAGGAAGATATCAACGAACTGGTCAGGTGGGCAGAACAGATTCCAATTGAATTCAATCCGGAGAATTGTGAGGTAATGCATTTGAGGAGGGCTAACACGGCAAGTGAATATGCGTCAAAAGATGAGGTACTGAAAAGTGTAGAATAACAAAGGGGCCTTGGAGTGCTTGCCCACAGGCCCTCGAAGGTCGTATGCCACTAAGATGTGACGGTAAAAAGTCATTTGTTATAATTACTTTTGTTAGCCAAGGCATAGACTATAATTGCAGCGAGGTTATGTTTGAACTGTACAAAACAATATTTAGGCCACAAATAGAGTATTGCGTGAAGTTCTTGTCTCCATATTACAGGAAATATGAGATTGCATTCGAGAGGGTACAGAGGAAGATGTATAAGAGAGATGCTTGGATTGGACAATTGTGGCCATGAGGGAAGTTTGGATAGGTTGCGTTTGGTTACGTTTGTACAGAGGAGGCTGAGGAGCGTCGTTATTCAGGCGTATCAAATAATGCCCCCAAAAGTTTGTCACCATCCTCTGCCTGCTCCACGAAGGCATGGAAGCAGAGATTCTGACCAACTGACCCATCACAGACCCAACCCACGTCCAGACCGGGGTCAAGCAGTGCTGCGTCATCGCGCCAACAATCTTCTCGATCTTGCTCGCTGAAATGATCCACCTCACACTCAACAAGTTCACCACATGAGTGGAAATTAAATAAAGAACCAGGTATATACCTGTTCAACGTTCGACAACTGCAGGCCAGAATCAAGACCATCCCAATCTCTTTCGACGAACTAAAATATGCGAATGACACTTGAGTCTGTGCACATTCAGAGACTGAAGGGTCAACAACGAAGCGGCATCGATTCCTGTAACTTCAGTGAATTTTAGAGGAGATATGAGAGGAAATGTCTCCACCCAGATGATGGTGGGTGTATGGGGCTAATTGCCTGAAAGGCTGAAAGTGGCAGAATCACTCATCACATTAAACGAGTTATTGGATGTGATTTTGGAGTGCTGTAAGTTACAGGGCTACGCACCATGAGCTTTAAAGTGGCATTAGTCTGGATAGCTTTTAGTCGGCGGCGCGGACACAATGGCCCAAAACTGCCTCCTTCTGTGCTGTAAATTTCTGTTTTTCTATGATTATCAAACTTTCTTTTGAGTCTTCCTCCACCATCCTTTCTGACAGTGCATTCCACATCCTAACCACTCGCAGCATAAAACTTTGGTTATTTTGCCAATAACGTTAAAATTGCGCTCTCTGCTTCTCGACCATTCCGTAATTTTTCTCTATCTACTCTTTCTGAATCCCTCGTGAATTTGCAGATTTCTATCAAATCTGCTCTCAATCTTCGCTGCTCCAAGGCGAGCCAAGCAAGCTTCTCCAGACTATCAAACTAACTGAAGTCCCTCATTCCTGGAATCATTCTCGCACAATCTTCGCTGCACCCTTTCGATGGTCTTCACATCTTTCCAAAAGTGCGATGTCCAGAATTGTACACAGTTCTCCATTTGGGGCAGAACCAGTGTTGTATACAGGTTCATCAAAATTTCAAATGTTTGCATCATATACCTCTATTTCTGTCGTCCACGATCCCAGAAACATTTTCAACCGCTTTTCCAACCTGCCTTGTGAACTCACATCCAAGTCAATAATATAGATCAAGAAAAGCAACGGTCCTAGAACCGACCCCTGCGGAACACCACTGTGCAGCTTGCTCCAAACGGAAAAACAACCGTTCACCAGGACGCTCTGTTTCCTGTCACTTAGCTAATTTATTATTCAGGATGCAACTGTCACTTTTAACTCATGGGCTTCAAACTTGCTGGCAAGTCTATTATGTGGCACGTTGTCAAAATATATTTTAGAAATCAATGTACTGATCAAAAAAGTTCTTCTGATCACATTCAGAAATTCGGCCGCTTCTCTGCCTTTTACAATATTACAATTGCATTCCATATTTGTACAGTTAAGTCAACCGTTTTTACTTCCCTATAGTTCTTGCTGCTCTCTGTATGGCTCTGTTGAATTGCTCCTCCGTATCTTCCCCACTCTTTGGTGGTCTATATAATATGCCTTGTAGTTTAATGGCAACTCTATTATTTCTCAACTCTAGTCATTGACCCCTTCAGGATATCTTCCCTCTCCAGTACTGTAACATTCTCCTTAATGAATAGTGCTCACCATATCCTATCTTTAGTTACCTATTCTTCCGGGAATTTATCCAGATATATGTAATATACAATCCTGTCCTTTGCTCCAGCTCCCAGTTATTGCCACAATATCATATTCCCATGTCTCTATTTGTGCCTGCAGCTCAATTACCTTGTTTACGACACTTCGTGCTTTCACATACATACACTGTAACTGCCTCTTAGACCATGCTTGTATTCACTTTTCGACTGACCCAAACTAATACCGTACTATTTTAGTGCTCTCTGCCACTCCCATTACTGTGAGAATTTTCACCACCCTTTCTAATGTTACATGCTGGTGCCCACCCCACATCCAGATTAGTTAATTCCCTCTCAAACAGCACCAGCAAACCTCCTTGCGAGGATACTGCTCCCTGCTATGATGAAGTGCAACCTGTCCTGATTGTTCAGGTCCCACCTCCCAAGAATATATCCCAATGCCTCAGAAATCTAAAGCCCTCCCCCCTGCACCATCCTTCCTGGCACACATTCATCGGCTCTATACTTCTATTTCTGTACTCACTCGAGCATGACGCCGGAAGTAAACCAGAGATTACTATCTTTGAGGTCGTGCTCTTTAATCTCTCTCTGAGCTCGCTAAAATCTACCTTTGTCTTTGATACTGATATGAACTGCGGTCTCTGAATTTACACCCTCTCCTCTAAGAATGTCCTGCAGCCGCTCTACACCTTCCTTAATCCTGGCACCTATTAGGCAAAATACCATAGTGGAATCACTTCTGTGCTCGCAGAAACGCCTGTCTTCTCCCCTGATTATAGAATCCCCTGCCATTTTTGCTCTTCCACTCTTCTTCCTCCCCCCTATGCAGCTGAGCCACCCGCGCTGTCGTGCACATGAATCTGGTTGCACTGCGCAGAGACACTATAGCCTCAAAAGTACTCAGAATAGAATACTGGTTGGAGAGCGAGATGCACTCAGTGGATTCTTATAATACCTGCCTCGTCGTCTTTGTCTCTCTGGCGGCCACCCATTCCCTCTCTCTCTGAACCCTCTTCAGCTGTGGGCTGATCACTTCAATAAACATGTTATCCACGTAGTTCTCAGCCTCAAAAAGGCACAAAAGTGGCGCCAGCTGCTGCTCAATCTCCGAAGCTCAGATTTCGAGGTCCTCCAGCTGACGACAATTCCTGCACATGTGTGTGCCTCGGACATGGGAAGCGCCAGTACTTTCCACTGGACTGAGCTGGCCTGCACTGTCTCTATTTAATAGTGTAAGAATTAGCTTAGAAGTAATGAACTTAAAGCTTCTAAAAAAAACACTCACCACCTACTCTCCAATCAGTTTCATCCCTTTTGTTGACGTCAGATTTGGTATTTCACTCTGACTTCACTCTTTCAACTTCAGCTTGTTATGAATTGCTCGCAGCTCTCCTGTCGTTCCACATCTCGCCGCGTCCGACATCGAGCCTGAAGCACGCTTTAACCCACATCCCATCTCGCCGAGATCTCACCACCTTTGTCAAGCAAGACCTATCTTTCACAAATCAATGCTGGCACTCTCTGACCAACTGAAAATGTCCTTAATTTTAGATTCTAGCAATTTCCCTACAGCAGATAGTAGAGTAACTGTTATATAATTCCACGGTTTCCATCTCTCACCAGTTTTAAATAGAAGATTGACTTGTGCAAGCTAGCAATCTAAAGTGATGGTCGCCAAATTACGAGAACTTTGGAAAATAAGAGTGAGAGAGAGACAAAAAACAAGAGATGGAGAGAGAGAGAGATGGCGGAAGGGAGAGAGAGAGAGAAGGTGGGAGGGAGATGGAGAGATAGAGAGCGACTTAGACAGAGAGAGAGAGAGAGAGGCAGAGATGCAGAGAATGTCTCAAAAGAACTTTAATTTATATCTGACCATTGCTGTACCTGGCCTGGATGTGTTTGATAGAGCAGTTTACATAAAAACGTAACAACATAAGGATTGAGAGCAGGAGTCGGCCATACGTTTCATCGAACCTGTTCCACCATTCAACTCCACTTTAGCGCTCGATAACCTTATCCGACGATTCCCCTCGACTCCAAAAATATTTCTATCTCGGCACTGAATATATTCAGAGACTCAACTTCCACAGCCCTCTGGGGCAGAGAATTCCAAAGATCCAAAATACTCTGAATGCAGAAAAACCTCCTCAACTCTGCCTGAAATGGTCGACCACTAATCCTGAGCCTGTGACTCCTCGTTATAGACACTCCAGCCAGGGAAAACAACCTTTCAGCATCTACCCAGTAATTCCCCTTCGGAATATTGCATGTTTGAATGAGGCCACCTCTCAATCTTCTAAACTCCAGAGAATACAGTTCAATGTTATAATGTCTTTCATCATAAGGAAGCCCTCTCATCCCAGGAATCAATCTAGTGAACCACCGTTGTGCCACCTCCAAGGGACGGATGACATTCCTTAGAAAAGTTGAGCCAAACAGTACGCCATGTTTGGTCTCACCGGGACTGTGTACGATTCTAGAAATGCGACTTTACTCTTGGACTGCAAACCACCTGCCGTAAAGGACAGCATGCCATTTGCCATCCTTATTGCTTGTAACTGCATGCTAGCTTTCTGTGTTTCTAGCACGAGGACAACCACATCTCTCTGAACAATAACATTAAAAAATATTCTGAGTTCTATTATTTCTACCAAAGTTAATTAACTCACATTTCCCCACATTACACTCCAGCTGCTTACTTAGGCTATTCCTATCCGTTGGCAATATTTAGAATGCAGAAGTAGTTTTACTCTGTATGTAACCCGTGCTGTACATTCCCTGGGACTGGTTGATTGGACTCTATGGAGGGAGAAAGGAGCAGGGTGGTTCAGAAGGAACCAGTGTTTGTGGTGCATTGAGATTACCCGAAGGCAATCGATAAACTGCCACATCAAAGTTTACTGCACAAGATAAAAGTTCACAGCGTTGTGGGTAATATATTACCATGGATAGAGGATTGGCTAACAAACAGAAAACAGAGAGTAGGGATAAGTAGGTAATTTTCGATTGGCAAACAATGACTGGTGGGGTGCCTCAGGTATTGGTGCTGGGTCCTCAACTATTTACAATCTATATTAATGAATTAGATGAAGGGACAGTGTATAACTTAGCCAAGTTTTCTGATGAAAAACAGATGTATGGGAAATGAAATTGTGAGGTGTTTACAATAAATATGCAAAGGGCTTTTAGACATGCAAAGTGAGTGGGTAAAAATGTGACAGATGGAGTATAATGTAGGAAAATGTAAGGTTATCATCATTTGTTAAAAAAATAGAAAAGCAAATTATAAATTTAAATGGAGAAAAATGCAAAGTGCTGCAGTACAGAGGGACCTGGTGTCCTTGTGCATGAAACACAAAAAAATACTATGAAGGTACAGCTGGTAATCAGGAAGGCAAATGGAACCTTGGCTTTTATTGCAAAGTTGGTAGAGTATAAAATAAGCGATGTCCTGCTATAACTGTACAGTGTATTGGTAAATACTGCGCACAGTTTTGCTCTCCCTATTTAAGGAAGGATATACTTGCATTGAGGCTGCTCAACGAATGTTCACTAAGTTTCCGGAGATGAGGGGTTTGCATTTTGACGATAGATCGAGTAAGTAGTACCTATACACATTGGAGTTCAGAAGAATGAGAAGTGATCTTATCTAAACATATAAAATAAAGACAGGGCTCGACAAGGTGGATGCAGAGAGGATATTCCCACTCATAAGGGAAAATAAAACTAGGGGACATAGTCTCAGAATAAGGGAACCCCCATTTAAAACTGAGATCAGAAGGAATTTCTTCTCTCAGAGGGTTGTATAGCTGTGGAATTATCTACCCCAGAGAGCTATGGAGGCTGCATCATTGAATATATTCAAAGCGGAGATAGACAGATTATTGAGCGGTAAAGGAATAAAGGGCTATGCGGAGCGGGCAGGGAAGTGGAGCTGTGTCCATGATCAAATCAGCCATGAACTTATTTGATCGTATTGAATGGCGCAGCAAGATCGACGTGCTAAATGGCAGGCTCCTAATTCTACATCTTATTTTTTTATGTCCTTATGAGATTTAGCCTGTATCTCACTACTTGCTGTTACTGCCGTGGGAATGTTTGATTGTAAACTTTTGAAGGAGCTTTACTCTGTATCTAAATGGTGCTGTAACTGCCCTGCGACTATTTGATGTGACAGTGTCGATTGAGATGTAATCTGTGTCAAACCCTTGCTCAAAGTATCCAGCGAGTGTTTGATGTGACAGTGTAGAGTGAGCTTTGCTCTTTATCTAACCCGAGCTGTACCTGCATTTCTAGTGTTTGATGGGAGAGTGCAGAGCGACCTTTACTCTCTATCTTACCCGTGCTGAAGCTATCCAGTGAGTGTTTGATGGGACCGTGTTGAGCGATCTTACTCTGAATGTAACCGGTGGTTTAACAACCCTTGGATTGCTTGATGCGATATCGAGGAGGTAGCTTTTCTCTCGACCTTACCGGTGCTGAATCTTGCCAGGGAGTCTTTGATGGTACAGTTTAGCTTCAGCTTTAGTCTGTCTTTAACCCGAGCTGTACCTGCACTGGAAGTATTGATTGGGCAGTGTAGAGTTAACTTTACTTTTTATCTAAGCCATGCTGTCCGTGTCCCAGTAATGCGTGATGGCACAATTTAGAATGAGCATTACGCTGAACATAATTAGCCCTGCGAGAGTTTGATGGGACAGTGGAGAGGGATCTTTATGTATGTAATAGCCGTGCTGTACCTGCTCTGCGACTGTTTAATGGGGCAGTCTCGAGGGAACATTGCAATGAATGTAACCGGTGCTTTACCTGCCATGTGATTGCTTGATGCAAAATCGGAAAGGGAGCTTTACTTTGTATCCAACCCGTCCTGTAACTGCACTCGAAGACTTTGATGAGACAGTGTAGAGGGAGCTTTACTCTGTATCTAACCCGTACTGAACATTTCCTGCGACTGTTTGTTCGACAGTGTAGGGGGAGCATTACGCTAAATGGAAACCGTGCTCTGCCTGCCCTGGTATTGTTTAATGTGAGTGAGCAAGGGAGCTTTACTTTGTAGCTAAACCCCTGGTCGACCGGCCTTGAGAATTTTTGATGGGGACACAGCAGAGGGAGCTTTATAGTATCAGAGAATCATCGATATTAGCAGCACAGCAGGACGCCATTTCGGCCCATCCTGTACGCGCTGGGCGATCAATCTCAATCCAGTCTAATCTCACTTCAAGTTTTTGGTCCGTAGCCATGTCGGTTATGTCTCTTTTAGGGCGCATCCAAGTATGTTCTAAATGTGGTGAGGTTTCTTGCCTCTCAGGCAGTGATAACCCGACCCCCACCACTCACTGGATGAAGACATTGCCCCTCATATCTCATCATATCTCCCACCAATTACTTTAAATCTATGCCCCCTGGTTGTTGACCACTCTGCCAAAGGAAACCGATCCTTCCTATCCACTCTATCCAGGCTGCTCATAATTTTACACAGCTGAATCAGGTCTCCCCTTAGCCTCCGCTGTTACCAACAAAATAGATGCAGTATCTCCAATATTTCCTCGTAGCTAAAATTTTCGAGCCCAGGCAACATTCTACTAAATCTCCTCTATTCCTGCTCCTGCCAAACAGGGTTTTATAAAGTTCAAGCATAACCTCCTTGCTCTTGTATTCAATACTTCGACTTATCAAGCGAAGTATTCCATATGCCTTAACCGAAGATTCCACTCCACCTTGTTCGACTTTGCACTCGACCAAGTTCGTCCCATTATCCGCAATTCTGCTCTCACCGTTTCTCTCGCTCTCACGCAGTAAATTACGAGTTTACGCTTGCACTCATCTGCCACCCAACCAGCCTCCAGATTCAGCGGATCGTCCTGCACCTTGTCTGCCTCCTCTAGCGTGATTTAACCACAAAACTCTTCTTCTCCTCTCTTCCCATTCCAGCATTTCTGAAGAGAACGCTCATTCCGCCACACAATGGTCCATTCCACAGTCACTCTAATCAGCCCCTCCCCTTCCCACCGCATCTTCCCAGGGAATTGCAGAAAATGCAACACCTGCGTTGTTATCTCCTTTCTACCCACTGTCCAGCGTCCCATACACACCTTCCAGGTAAAACATTGTTTCACTTGTATTTCTTTCAATGTGTTATACTGTATTCGCTGCTCACCATGTGATCTCCTCTGCACAGGTGATAGCAGGCACAGATTGGGTAATCACTTTGTGGAGCACCATGGGTCAGGCAGCAAGCTTGACGCTGAGTATCTGGTCACAAGGTATTTTAATTCTCCGCTCCACTCCCCCTCTGAGATCGACGTTCTTGCTGAAATGAAGCTCAACGTAAGCGCTATGAACGGCACCTCTTCTTTCGATTCGGCAGTTTACATTCTTCTGTCCTCAAGATTGAGTACAACAACTGAAGGTCATGAAGACTGCTCCCATTTTTTGGACACTAGCTGTTGTTAATGATTCTGCTGTTCCTATTTAGTGATCCAGTAGACCCAACTTTTGTTTCTTTCCTTGTCCCAATGTTATCCCCTAGTGCTTTGCACAATCAATCCCTTGATTCATTTCATCTCACCCGCATTCCATCCTGTCACAGATCTTCCTCTTTGTTCCTTCCCCATCCCCCACCCGTTTCCCTGCCTCTCTACCTGTTTAAAACCTGCTACAACTCCAACTATCGCCAGTTGTGAAGATTAGTCATCGAGCTGACAGGTTAAATTCACTTCGCTCTCCAGAAATGCTTTCTGGCCTGCTGAATATTTCCAGCAATTTCTGTCTGAATTTCGAATTTTCAGCACCGCAAGTACTTACCATTGGGAATATTGACATCAGCTCGGTGGGTGTGAGGCACGGTAACCAAGCGGCTAGGGCTCCGTCTTATAAACTGAAAAGCATAGAATAGTCCCCTCCGCATGCATTCATAAAATGTTGCTTTAAACCTCCTGTTGCGCCTAAAGATTTCAAATTGAATCTAAATCTGCCAATCCATGCGCATGAAGATACAGTGAATCTCTTGCATGGGTCGGAGATCGATGCTGCTTCCTGCGTCTCTGCGTCTCTGCTCCCAATCTGTAACCAGCCGCACCTCTCTGCTCCCGCTCTGTAACCAGCCGCTCCTCTCTGCTCCCACTCTGTAACCAGCCGCTGCTCTCTGCTCCCACTCTATAACCAGCCGCTCCTCTCCGCTCCCACTCTGTAACCAGCCGCTCCTCTCTGCTCCCAGTCTGTAACCAACCGCTGCTCTCAGCTCCCACTCTGTAAACAGCCGCTCCTCTCTGCTCCCACTCCGTAAAGAGCCACTCCTCTCTGCTCCCACTCTGTAAACAGCCGTTCCTCTCTGCTCCAGCTCCGTCAACAGCCCCTCCTCTCTGCTCCCACTCTGTTACCAGCCGCTCCTCTCTGCTGCAACTCTGTAACCAGCCGCTCCTCATTCACTGCCTCTGTAACCAGCCGCTCCTGTCTGATCCCACTCTGTAACCAGCCGCTCCTCTCTGCTCCCACTCTGTAAACAGCCGCTCCTCTCTGCTCCCACTCCGTAAAAAGCCGTTCCTCTCTGCTCCCACTCTGTAAACAGCCGCTCATCTCTGCTCCCGCTCCGTCAACAGCCCCTCCTCTCTGCTCCCACTCTGTAACCAGCCACTCCTCATTATCTGCCTCTGTAACCAGTCGCTCCTCTCTGCTCCCAAAACGTAATCAGCCGCTCCTCTCTGCTCCCACTCTGTAAACAGCCGCTTCTCTCTGCTCCCACTCTGTAACGAGCCGCTCCTCTCTGCTGCAAATCTGTAACCAGACGCTTCTCATTCTCTGCCTCTGTACCCAGCCGCTCCTCTCTGCTCCCACTCTGTAAACAGCCGCTCCTCTCTGCTCCCAGTCTGTCAACAGCCACTCGTCTCTGCTCCCACTCTGTAACCAGCCGCTCCTCTCTGCTCCCACTCTGAAACCAGCCGCTCCTCTCTGCTCCCACTCTGTAAACAGCCGCTCCTCTCTTTTCCCGCTCCGTCAACAGCCCCTCCTCTCTGCTCCCACTCTGTAACCAGCCGCTCCACTCTGCTGCCACTCTGTAACCAGCCGCTCCTCTCTGCTCCCAGTCTGTCAACAGCCACGCCTGTCTGCTCCCACTCTGTAAGCAGCCGCTCCTCTCTGCTCCTGCTCCGTCAACAGCCCCTCCTCTCTGCTCCCACTCTGTTACAAGCCGCTCCTCTCTGCTGCAACTCTGTAACCAGCCGCTCCTCATTCTCTGCCTCTGTAACCAGCCGCTCCTCTCTGCTCCCACTCCGTAAACAGCCGCTCCTCTCTGCTCCCACTCTGCAAACAGCCGCTCCTCTCTGCTCCCACTCTGTAACCAGCCGCTCCTCTCTGCTGCCACTCTGTAACCAGCCGCTCCTCTCTGCTCCCACTCCGTCAACAGCCCCTCCTCTCTACTCCCACTCTGTAACCAGCCGCTCCTCTCTGGTGCAACTCTGTAAACAGCCGCTCCTCATTCTCTGCCTCTGTAAACAGCCGCTCCTCTCTGCTCCCACTCTGTAACCAGCCGCTCCTCTCTGCTCCCACTCTGTCAACAGCCACTCCTCACCATGTGATCTCCTCTGCACTGGTGATAGCAGGCACAGATTGGGTAATCACTTTGTGGAGCACCATGGGTCAGGCAGCAAGCTTGACGCTGAGTATCTGGTCACAAGGTATTTTAATTCTCCGCTCCACTCCCCCTCTGAGATCGACGTTCTTGCTGAAATGAAGCTCAACGTAAGCGCTATGAACGGCACCTCTTCTTTCGATTCGGCAGTTTACATTCTTCTGTCCTCAAGATTGAGTACAACAACTGAAGGTCATGAAGACTGCTCCCATTTTTTGGACACTAGCTGTTGTTAATGATTCTGCTGTTCCCATTTAGTGATCCAGTAGACCCAACTTTTGTTTCTTTCCTTGTCCCAATGTTATCCCCTAGTGCTTTGCACAATCAATCCCTTGATTCATTTCATCTCACCCGCATTCCATCCTGTCACAGATCTTCCTCTTTGTTCCTTCCCCTTCCCCCACCCGTTTCCCTGCCTCTCTACCTGTTTAAAACCTGCTACAACTCCAACTATCGCCAGTTGTGAAGATTAGTCATCGAGCTGACAGGTTAAATTCACTTCGCTCTCCAGAAATGCTTTCTGGCCTGCTGAATATTTCCAGCAATTTCTGTCTGAATTTCGAATTTTCAGCACCGCAAGTACTTACCATTGGGAATATTGACATCAGCTCGGTGGGTGTGAGGCACGGTAACCAAGCGGCTAGGGCTCCGTCTTATAAACTGAAAAGCATAGAATAGTCCCCTCCGCATGCATTCATAAAATGTTGCTTTAAACCTCCTGTTGCGCCTAAAGATTTCAAATTGAATCTAAATCTGCCAATCCATGCGCATGAAGATACAGTGAATCTCTTGCATGGGTCGGAGATCGATGCTGCTTCCTGCGTCTCTGCGCCTCTGCTCCCAATCTGTAACCAGCCGCACCTCTCTGCTCCCGCTCTGTAACCAGCCGCTCCTCTCTGCTCCCACTCTGTAACCAGCCGCTGCTCTCTGCTCCCACTCTATAACCAGCCGCTCCTCTCCGCTCCCACTCTGTAACCAGCCGCTCCTCTCTGCTCCCAGCCTGTAACCAACCGCTGCTCTCAGCTACCACTCTGTAAACAGCCGCTCCTCTCTGCTCCCACTCCGTAAAGAGCCACTCCTCTCTGCTCCCACTCTGTAAACAGCCGTTCCTCTCTGCTCCAGCTCCGTCAACAGCCCCTCCTCTCTGCTCCCACTCTGTAACCAGCCACTCCTCATTATCTGCGTCTGTAACCAGTCGCTCCTCTCTGCTCCCACTCCGTAATCAGCCGCTCCTCTCTGCTCCCACTCTGTAAACAGCCGCTCCTCTCTGCTGCAACTCTGTAACCAGCCGCTCCTCATTCACTGCCTCTGTAACCAGCCGCTCCTCTCTGATCCCACTCTGTAACCAGCCGCTCCTCTCTGCTCCCACTCTGTAAACAGCCGCTCCTCTCTGCTCCCACTCCGTAAAAAGCCGTTCCTCTCTGCTCCCACTCTGTAAACAGCCGCTCATCTCTGCTCCCGCTCCGTCAACAGCCCCTCCTCTCTGCTCCCACTCTGTAACCAGCCACTCCTCATTATCTGCCTCTGTAACCAGTCGCTCCTCTCTGCTCCCACTCCGTAATCAGCCGCTCCTCTCTGCTCCCACTCTGTAAACAGCCGCTCCTCTCTGCTCCCACTCTGTAACGAGCCGCTCCTCTCTGCTGCAAATCTGTAACCAGACGCTTCTCATTCTCTGCCTCTGTACCCAGCCGCTCCTCTCTGCTCCCACTCTGTAAACAGCCGCTCCTCTCTGCTCCCAGTCTGTCAACAGCCACTCGTCTCTGCTCCCACTCTGTAACCAGCCGCTCCACTCTGCTCCCACTCTGAAACCAGCCGCTCCTCTCTGCTCCCACTCTGTAAACAGCCGCTCCTCTCTTTTCCCGCTCCGTCAACAGCCCCTCCTCTCTGCTCCCACTCTGTAACCAGCCGCTCCTCTCTGCTGCCACTCTGTAACCAGCCGCTCCTCTCTGCTCCCAGTCTGTCAACAGCCACGCCTGTCTGCTCCCACTCTGTAAGCAGCCGCTCCTCTCTGCTCCTGCTCCGTCAACAGCCCCTCCTCTCTGCTCCCACTCTGTTACCAGCCGCTCCTCTCTGCTGCAACTCTGTAACCAGCCGCTCCTCATTCTCTGCCTCTTTAACCAGCCGCTCCTCTCTGCTCCCACTCCGTAAACAGCCGCTCCTCTCTGCTCCCACTCTGCAAACAGCCGCTCCTCTCTGCTCCCACTCTGTAACCAGCCGCTCCTCTCTGCTGCCACTCTGTAACCAGCCGCTCCTCTCTGCTCCCACTCCGTCAACAGCCCCTCCTCTCTACTCCCACTCTGTAACCAGCCGCTCCTCTCTGCTGCAACTCTGTAAACAGCCGCTCCTCATTCTCTGCCTCTGTAACCAGCCGCTCCTCTCAGCTCCCACTCTGTAAACAGCCGCTCCTCTCTGCTCCCACTCTGTAACCAGCCGCTCC
Organism: Pristiophorus japonicus; assembly: GCF_044704955.1. Lineage (NCBI taxonomy): Eukaryota > Metazoa > Chordata > Chondrichthyes > Pristiophoridae > Pristiophorus > Pristiophorus japonicus. Next base: position 20,846,500 of record NC_092001.1, on the reverse strand, counting down.
TCTCTGCTCCCACTCTGCCAACAGCCACTCCTCTCTGCTCCCACTCTGTAACCAGCCGCTCCTCTCTGCACCCACTCTGAAACCAGCCGCTCCTCTCTGCTCCTACTCTCTGAACAGCCGCTCCTCTCTGCTCCCGCTCCGTCAACAGCCCCTCCTTTCTGCTCCCACTCTGTAACCAGCCGCTCCTCTCTGCTGCAACTCCGTAACCAGCCGCTCCTCATTATCTGCCTCTGTAGCCAGTCGCTCCTCTCTGCTCCCACTCCGTAAACAGCCGCTCCTCTCTGCTCCCACTCTGTAAACAGCCGCTCCTCTCTGCTCCCACTCTGTAACCAGCCGCTCCTCTCTGCTACCACTCTGTAACCAGCCGCTCCACTCTGCTGCAAATCTGTAACCAGCCGCTCCTCATTCTCTGCCTCTGTAACCAGCCGCTCCTCTCTGCTCCCACTCTGTAAACCTCCTCTCCTCTCTGCTCCCACTCGTAACCAGCCGCTCCTCTCTGCTCCCACTCTGTAACCAGCCGCTCCTTTCTGCTCCCGCTCTGTCAAAAGCCGCTCCTCTCTGCTGCACTCTGTAAACAGCCGCTCCTCTCTGCTCGTACTCTGCAAACAGCCGCTCCTCTCTGCTCCCACTCTGGAACCAGCCGCTGCTCTCTGCTCCCACTCTGTAACCAGCCGCTCCTCTCTACTCCCTCTCTGTAACCAGCCGCTCCTCTCTGCACCCACTCTGAAACCAGCCGCTCCTCTCTGCTCCTACTCTCTGAACAGCCGCTCCTCTCTGCTCCCGCTCCGTCAACAGCCCCTCCTTTCTGCTCCCACTCTGTAACCAGCCGCTCCTCTCTGCTGCAACTCCGTAACCAGCCGCTCCTCATTATCTGCCTCTGTAGCCAGTCGCTCCTCTCTGCTCCCACTCCGTAAACAGCCGCTCCTCTCTGCTCCCACTCTATAAACAGCCGCTCCTCTCTGCTCCCACTCTGTAACCAGCCGCTCCTCTCTGCTACCACTCTGTAACCAGCCGCTCCACTCTGCTGCAAATCTGTAACCAGCCGCTCCTCATTCTCTGCCTCTGTAACCAGCCGCTCCTCTCTGCTCCCACTCTGTAAACCTCCTCTCCTCTCTGCTCCCACTCGTAACCAGCCGCTCCTCTCTGCTCCCACTCTGTAACCAGCCGCTCCTTTCTGCTCCCGCTCTGTCAAAAGCCGCTCCTCTCTGCTGCACTCTGTAAACAGCCGCTCCTCTCTGCTCGTACTCTGCAAACAGCCGCTCCTCTCTGCTCCCACTCTGGAACCAGCCGCTGCTCTCTGCTCCCACTCTGTAACCAGCCGCTCCTCTCTACTCCCTCTCTGTAAACAGCCGCTCCTCTCTTCTCCCACTCTGTAACCAGCCGCTCCTCTCTGCTCCCACTCTGTAAACAGCCGCTCCTCTCTGCTCCCGCTCTGTAAACAGCCTCTCTTCTCTGCGCCCACTCTGTAACCAGCCGCTCCTCATGCACTGCCAAACGTATGTAACACATCCAATGAGACACACAGCCGCAAACACCCGGAATCCAATAACTTTACTCAGTCGGTTGGAGTTAATGTTGCTGATGTGAAGCTCTGTTATTTCGGACGATGTACAAAATACGGTGCAAATTCGAACATTTTAACTTAATGTATTGATCTTTGCTGCAGTTACTTTCGGCTGTGGAAATGTGATTTAGTCTAAATCATTGTGACAACAGTCCAGGAATTGCAACAAGGATCTGTCGCATTTCAACGCTGGAAATCTCAAAGCGAGAATCAAATCGCTAGACCAACGAGCCTCCGATAAAATTAAACAACGCAGCTCATTGTGTATTGAAATCTCATATTCTGTCGGTAAAGAATAAAAATCTAACGCCCATCCTGCCTTGCTATGTCCCTGACAGCTATCGAATTAGTCCCACTCCCCATAATCCTACAATTTTATTCCTTTTAATGGAATTATTAGTAAAGTGAGAAATGACATGAGCGGAGTATATGATATGTGGAGCTAAAGGTGAACTTGGACATTAAGCTTTCGGTGATTAACAAAACAAACAGAAGCTTACACTGTACATTAATGATTTAGACGGGGATTAAATGTTGTATCTCCAAATTTGCGGATGACACTAAGTTGAGTGGCAGTGTGAGCTGCGAGGAGGATGCTATGAGGCTGCAGAATGACTTGGATATGTTAGGTGAGTGGGCAATTGCATGGCAGATGAAGTATAATGTGGATAAATGTGCGTTTATCCACTTTGGTGGTAGCAACGGAGAGACAGACTATTATCTGAATTGTGACATATTAGGGAAAGGGGATGTGCAACGAGACCTCGGTGTCATGGTACATCAGTCATTGAAGGTTGGCATGCAGGTACAGCAGGCAGTTAAGAAAGCAAATGGCATGTTGGTCTTCATAGCGAGAGGATTTGAGTACAGGAGCAGGGAGGTGTTACTACAGTTGTACACGGCCTTGGTGAGGCAACACCTGGTGTATTGTGTACAGTTTTGGTCTCCTAACTGGAGGAAGGACATTCTTGCTATTGAGGGAGTGCAGCGAAGGTTCACCAGGCTGATTCCCGGGATGGCGGGATTGACCTATCAAGAAAGACTGGATCAACTGTGCTTGTATTCAGTGTAGTTCAGAAGCGTGAGAGGGGACCTCATAGAAACGTTTAAAATTCTGACGTGTTTAGACAGGTTAGATGCAGGATGAATGTTCCCGATGTTGGGGAGGTCCAGAACCAGGGGTCACAGTCTAAGGATAAGGGGTAAGTCATTGAGGACGGAGATGAGGAGAAACGTCTTCACCCAGAGATGGTGAACCTGTGGAATTCTCTACCACAGAATGTTGTTGAGGCCAATTCACTAAATATATTCAAAAATGAGTTGGATGAAGGCCTTACTACTAGGGGGATCAAGGGGTATGGTGAGAAAGCATGAATGGGGTACTGAAGTTGCATGTTCAGCCATGAACTCGTTGAATGGCGGTGCATGCTCGAAGGGCCGAATGGCCTACTCCTGCACCTATTTTCTATGTTTCTATGGTCCTAAGCATCAAATGTTCAAGGCAATAACAACGAGGATTATATTCGCATCAGCGCATTTCGCGCACAATGCATTAGCAGACTTTTGCATGAACTACGCGGCCACGACGTTTTATTGCACGAGTGTGACCAGTCACGCAGCTTTCTGCTTTTTGCATCCAAACAGCAATCCCAGCGACAAATGGAACTCAATGCTTGTCGTGCCCATGCACCAAGTTGCAACAATCTTGAAAGTGTACAACTAGCGTCTGTCAATAAAAAGTCTGCCGTTACTTCGGGTGAGGGAGGGAGCGCCGGAAATGTTATGTTGCGAAACAGATTCAAAGCTGAGAAAAAGAAACGATTGACCGGGGGAATTAAACGCCCACGACAGAACTTCGTTGGTATCGAAGTCAGGCACCTTTTCCATTCACCAACGCAGGCACTGCTGCGCCAATACAGCTGTTGAGGGGAGCATTTTAAGCAAAGGGCTATTGCTTCTGGAAGGCGGAAAAAGCTGAGACAACTGGCACGTTTGAATGAGTAAACTTGTTTCTACTCGCAAAAAAATAATACTTTTTCAATAAAGTAAAGACTGATGTGTTGCTGTTTTCTTTCAGCAGTTGCCGCATAGGACAAAAGATAAACTGTGCGGTAATTCAGATTCGAACCGAGGTTGCTGTGATCAAAACGGCGAGTATTAATCATGATACGATCACAGCACCTCACATCAGCTATTGCAAGTTTGCAGTGACTAAAACAAAGTCACACACAGCACTGCTTGGAATTTATTGATGTGGCAAAAATTCGCCCAGCCAGAAATTGTGGCAGTGGTGGCATTCGACCTCCACCCTCCAGCGACTGGAGTGTTAATCCTGAATGGCAACTGGTTATTAGCGGTAGGTAAACTTAAAAGCCATTTCACGCAGAAAGAAATTCGCCCATTGTGCGTTATGAAAAAAAATTAGGCCCCGTTGATAGTTGAACCCAAGATTGTCCTGTTTACTGTACAATGTTTTGACCAGCTAAGCCACGGAGCCAAACCTATACTTTGCTGGCTTGCCTCCATTGACTGATATCAGTCGGCTACCTGTGACTGCATTTTGGATTCGGAGGCTGTTTTGCATCTAACCATCTCCCTTGTCTATTCCGCCATCTGACCCGATTCTGCCGCTTTGCCTCCTGCGTTTATCTCAATTTCAATCAGTCGCTTGATGCTGAAGGAATTCCAATGTTTCTTTCGAACATGAACTGAATGAGAACATAAGAACATAAGGAATTGGGGCAGGAGTAGTCCATTTGGCCACTCCAGCCAGTTCCAACATTCAATAAGATCATGGTGGATTTGCTCATGGACTCAGCTCCACTACCCTGTCCGCTCTCCATAATCCTTTAAACCCTCAACACTCAAAAATCTATCTAGCTCCGCATTAAACATGTTAAAAAACAAAGCCTTCACAGCTCTCTGGGACAGCGAATTCCTCAGATCCACAACCCACTGAAATAAGGCATTTCTCCTTACCTCAGTTCTAAATGGGCGGCCTCTGAATCTAAGATTATGCCCTCTAGATCTAGTCTGCCCTATCAGTGGAAACATCCTCTCTGCTTCCACCTTGCCAAGCCCTCACTTAATCTCATACGTTTCGATAAGCTCACCTCTCATTCATCTGAATTCCAATGAATAGAGGCCCAACCTACTCTATTTTCCACATCTGTCAACCTCCTCATCTCTGGAATCAACCTTGTGAACCTTCTCTGAACTGCCTCCAAACAAATACAATATTTCGTAAATATGAAAAACAAAACTGCACGCATTATTCCAGGTGTGGACTCACCAATACCCTGCACTACTGCAGCAAGAATTCCAAACGCCTTTGCAATAAAGGCCAATATTCCATTGGCCTTCCTGATCACTTGCTGCATCCGCATACTAATCCTTTTGCGTTTCATGCACAATTAACCTCATGTCCAGTTGTACAGCAGCACTTTGCAATCATTCTACATCTAAATAATAAATAGCTCTTAATTTTTGCTGCATCATACTTTCCAAAATTATACTCCATCTGCAAAGTTTTTGCCCACTCAATTGGCCTGTCTATTTCCGTTTGCAGATTTTGTATGTGCTCTTCACGCAGGGCTTTTCACCCCATCTCTATATCGTCGGAAAAGGTAGCTACGTTACACTCGCTACCTTCCTCCAAGTCGTTAATATAGATTGTAAATAATTTGGTCCCAGCACTGAACCCTGCAGCACCCCCTGGTTATGAATTGACATCCTGAGAATGAAACATTTATCCCTACACTCTGTTTTCTGTTCATTAGATAATCCTCAAGCAATGCTATTATATTACCACCTAGCACGTGAAGCTTTATCTTGTGCAGTAATATTTTTTGTGGCACATTGTCAAAGGCCTTCTTGAAGTCCAAATACACCACATCCACTGGTTCCCCTTCATCGACCCTGTTCGTTAAGTCCTCAAAGAATTCTAGCCAATGTGCCAAACATGAATTCCCCTGCAGGAATCCATGCTGATTCTGCCTGACCTAATTTTACTTCTCCAAGTTTCCTGCTACTGCTCCTTTAATAATGGACTTCTACATCTTCCCTACCACAGAAGTTCGGCTAACTAGTCTAGAGTTATTTGCGTTGTTATCGACCTCCTTTTTGAAATAGGGTTGTTACATTTGCTGTTTTCCAAACTGCTGGGACCATCCCAGAGTCCAGGGAATGTTGGTAAATTACAACCAATGCATCCACGATTCCTGCCGCAACTTTTCCTAATAACCTCGGGTGCATGCCATCTGGTGCAGGGGGTTTTATCAGACTTTAGTCCCATTAGCTTACTTAGTGCCACATTTTTAGTTAATTTGATTGTGTTAAGTTCCTTCCCCCCTTTAGCCGCTTGACGATCCATTGTTGGAATATTATTAGTGTCCTCTCCCGTAAAGAATAATACAAAATATTTGTTCAGAGTTTCTGCCATCTCCATCTTTCCCATTATTAACTCCGCGGTCTCGTCCTATTAGGGACCAAGATTTAGCCCAGCCACGATTTTCATTTTTATATAGCGATAGAAACTCTTGCTATCTGTTTTTATATTTCGTACTAGTTTACTTTCATAATCTATCTTCCCATTATTAATCATTTTTTTGTCAATCATTGTTTGCTTTTAAACACTTCCCAATCTTCAGCCTCCCACTCGTTTTGGCCACATTGTATGTCCTTGTTTTTAATTGGATACCGTCGCTTATTTCTTTAGTTAGTCACGGAAGGCAATCTTTTCTCTTTCGCCGTTCCCTCCTCAGTGGAATATCTATTCCTGGAGAGTTGTGAAATATCTCCTTTTATGTACACCGCTGTTCATCAACCGATCATCAAGCTAATGATTGGACATGAGGTTTGGTTTTATAAAGTTAAAATAGAATTAACAAGTGTATAATGCATCCAGGACAAGACTCGAACCTGCAAACTTCAATTTACATAAAAATCACACACTTTATTATTTAAGTCACAGCGCATCTGCAATTAACATTCATGTAATGACGATAATAATAGATTAAAGCCCCTGATTATATTTATTTCACTTCCATTATTTACAGTCCAACAGCGGATGTGAACCATTCACTGATTGAAATAAGAGAAGTCCAGAAGTCGAACCACAATCCAAGCGTTTCCTCTCGTCCTCCTTTCCAGCTTTTCTGCTGCCATCAGGAAACTTCGTTGCCTGTTGTCCTCCACAGAAAAGCTCCGAATTCACTTAAATTAAACCATAGCTGAGGCTCTTAATCTATGGCGCTGACTGCATTTCACTAAATCTCTCCCATGTCGGTGCCAAACTTTTGCTGCCGAGCTGACTCCTTGAGGAGGGATCCCAATCCGCAATTTCGCCCGTCACCGCCGCTACCGTCACGCATCTGCTGCAGAAATCCTGACCATGCCTTCGTTAACTCTGACTTGTCTACTCCAACGCTCTCCTTACTGGCCTCCCACGATCTACCCTACGTAAACTTGAGGTCATTCCAAAACTCTCTGTCTGTATCCAAACCAGCATCAATCCCATTCACCCAGAACCCTGATGCTCGCTCACCAATATTGGCTCGCGCTGAAGCAATGCATCGATTTCAAAATTCTCACTGTTGTTTTCACATCCCGTTATGTCCTCGCCCCTCCCAATGTCATTAATCTCCTCCATCCCCATAACCACTGAAGATATATGCAATCTTCGAATTCTGCCATCTTGTGCATCCCTGATTCTATTCGTTCAACAATCGCGGGACATCCCTTCAGCTGCCTGAGCCCTAATCTCTGGAATTCCTAGCTAAACCTCTCCACCTCTCTCCACTACTGTAGGACGTTTTGAAACCTAGCTCTGTGACAAAGTTATTGATCATCTATTCTGATTTCTACTGATGTGACTCGGTATCAAATTATAGTTTTATACCATAAGAGCATAAAAAGATAAGAAATTGGAGCAGGAGATGGTCATTTGGACCCTCGAGCCCACAACTTCAATCTATTTGATCATGGTAGATCTGATCATGGACTCATCTCTACTTCCCTTCCCACACACCACAACCCTTTATTCTCTTATCGCTCAAAAATATGTCCATCCCTGCCTTAAATATCTTCGATTACCCGACCTTCACAGTTCTCTAGTACAGAGCATTCCATAGATTTACAACCCTCTGAGAGAAAAACTTTATAATCTCAGTTTTAAATGGGTGGCCACTTATTCTGAGAGTATCTCCCCTCGGTTTACTTTTCCCTATGAGTGGAAATATCGTCGCTTATTCTCTTACAAGTTTCAATATCATCACCTCTCATTCTTCGGAACTGCAATGAGTATAGGCTCAACCTACTCAACCTATCGTCATAATTCAACCTTCTCATCTCCGAAATCATTCCAGTGAACCTTCTCTGAACAGCCTCCAATGCAAGTATATCCCTCATAACAACGAATACCAAAACTGGATGCAGTACTCCTGGTGTAGCCTGAATCATAACCTGAAAATTTGCAGCGTGACTTCTCTGCTTTTATACTCTATCCCACTTGCAATAAATGCGAACATTCCAACTCCTGATTACTTGCTGTACATTCATAATAACTGTTTTGTGTTTCATGCACAAGGCCCCCAAGTCTCTCTGTACTGCAGCACTTTGCAACTTGTCTCAATTTAAATTATAATTTGCTTTCCTATTATTTCTGCCAAAGTGGATAATCTCACAATATCCCACGAGATTCTCCTTCTGCCAAATGATTGCCCACTCATTCGCCTCTATCTCCTTTGCAGATCTTTTATGTCTTCCTCGAAAGGCTTTCCCACCCATCTTTGTATCATCGTATTAGGGGAAGTCATAACGGGGAACAAAGAAATGCCGGACCAATTGAACAAGTACTTTGGTTCGGTATTCACTGAGAATGACACAAACAACATTCCGGATATAAAAGTGTTCAGATGGTCTAGTAAGGAGGAGGAACTGAGGGAGATCCTTATTAGTCGGGAAATTGTGATTGATGGGATTGAAGACCGATAAATCCCCACGGCCTGATGGACTGAATCCCAGAGTACTTGGAAATAGCGGATGCATTGACAGTCATTTTCCAACATTCCATTGACTCTGGATCAGTTCCTATCGAGTGGAGGGTAGCCAATGTAACCACACTTTTCATAAAAGGAGGGAGAGAGAAAACAGGGAATTATGGACCGGTCAGCCTGACATCGGTAGTGGATAAAATGATGGAATCAATTATTAAGGATGTCATCGTAGCGCATTTGGAAAGAGGTGACATGATAGGTCCAAGTCAGCATGGATTTGTGAAAAGGAAATCATGCTTGATAAATCTTCTCGAATTTTTTGAGGATGTTTCCTGCAGAGTGGACAAGGGAGAACCAGTTGATGTTGTATATTTGGACTTTCAGAAGGCGTTCGACAAGGTCCCACACAAGAGATTAATGTGCAAAGTTAAAGCACATGGGATTGGGGGTAGTGTGCTGACATGGATTGAAAACTGGTTTCAGACAAGAAGCAAACAGTTGGAGTAAATGGATACTTTTCAGAATGGCAGGCAGGGACTAGTGGAATACCGCAAGGTTCTTTGCTGGGGCCCCAGCTGTTTACACTGTACATTAATGATTTAAACGAGGCGATTAAATGGAGTATCTCCAAATTTGCGGAAGACACTAAGTTGGATGGCAGTGTGAGATGCGAGAAGGATGCTATGAAGCTGCAGAGCCACTTGGATAAGTTCGGTGAGTGGGCAAATGCATGGCAGATGAAGTATAATGTGGATAAATGTGAGATTATCCACTTTGTTGGTAAAAACAGAGAGACAGAATATTTTCTGAATGAAGACAGCTTAGGAAAAGGAGAGGTGCAACGGGACCTGTGTGTCATGCTACATCAGTCATTGTAGGTTGGCATGCAGGTACAGCAGGCGGTTAAGAAAGCAAATGGTATGTTGGCCTTCATAGCGAGGGGATTTCAGTATAGGGGCAGGGAGGTGTTGCTCCAGTTGTACAGGCCTTGGTGAGGCCACACCTAAAGTATTGTGTACAGTTTTGGTCTCCTAACCTGAGGAAGGACATTCTTGCTATTGAGGTCGTGCAGCGAAGGTTCACCAGACTGATTCCCGGGATTGCGGGACTGCCCTATCAAGAATGACTGGAGCAACTGGGCTTGTATTCACTCGAGTTCAGAAGAATGGGAGGGGAACTCATAGAAACATTTAAAATTCTGATGGGTTCAGACAGGTTAGATGCAGGAATAATGTTCACAATGTTGCGGAAGTCCAGAAACAGGGGTCACAGTCTAAGGATAAGGGGTAAGCCATTTACAACAGAGATGAGGAGAAACTTCTTCACCCAGAGAGTGGCGCACCTGTGGAATTCTCTTACACAGAAATTTGTTGAGGCCAATTCAACAATATATTCAAAAAGAAATTAGATGAAGTCCTTCCTACTAGGGGGATCAAGGGGTATGGCGAGAAAGCAGGAATGGGGTACTGAGGTTGCATGTTCAGCCATGAACGCATTGAATGGCGGTGCAGGCTAGAAGGGCCGACTGGCCTACTCCTGCACCTATTTTCTATGTTTCTATGTTTCTATGAGCGAACTTGGTTAAATTACAACGGTCCCTTCATCCACGTCATTAATACAAATGATAAGTTGTTGACGACCCAGTACCCAGATCCTGCTTAACCCCACTAATCAACTTTTCCAAACTTACAATGCCCCATTTATTCCGACACTCTGTTTTCTGTTATTTAGACAATGCTAATACATTACACCCAACCCCATGAGCTTCGATCCCGTGCAGTAACCTATTATGTGGCAATTTATCGAATGCTTCTAGAAATCTAATTAAACCACATGCTCTGATTCCCCCTTGTCTATCTGCTCGTTCCATCCTCAAAGCACTCCAGCAAATTTGTCAAGCATGATTTCCCTTTCAGAAAACCATGCCGACTCTGCTTTATTGCATCACGCTATTCCAAATGTTCGACTAGGTCGAAACAGGTAAGGCAAGGGGAGAAAAATAGAATTGAGACAGTGAGACATCTGTTCCGTGGGGCAAAACAGGTTGAAGCGATGCTTGTATTAGGCTGCATGGGTTTGGGGAACTATGACGTTAGCGGCCATGTGGGAAGATCCCCAGAGGAGATGAGATCAGTGACCTTCTTGGAAACGATGGCCAGATGTTCGCTCGTGCGCCATGGTCCAGTGTGAGCTACGATGAAGTGTGAGACTAATGGGAACAATTAACGATTAAACACCGTGATAGTTTTTATTTTCATTTCTTTCAGAAAGACATAAGTATTAGGAGCAGGAGCGAGCCATTCGGACCCTCGAGTTTGCTGCGCTATTCAATGAGATTATGGCTGATTCTCTACCTCAAATCTACTTTCCTGCACTGTCCCATATCACTTAATGCCCTTAATAGCCCCTAATCTATCGATAGCTGTCATGTATAAACTCAAAGACTGAACCTCCACAGCCCTCTGGGGTATCTAATTTAAAAAAAAACCACCTCCCTCTGAGTGTAAACATTTCTCCTGATTTCATTCTTAAATAGCAGATGTTTTATTCTGAAACGGTGCCCCCTGGTTCTAGACATCCAAGACAGAATAAACGTCCTCTCTGCATTTATGCTGTCAAGAACTGTGAGATTGTTGTATATTTCAATGAGTTCCCCTCTCATTCTTCTCAACTTGAACGAATATATTCCTAGTCTACTCAATCTCTCGTCATCGAACAATCCCAACCTCCCAGGAAACAGTCTGGTGAACCTTTCCTGCTCCCTCTCTATCCTTCCTGAGGTTACGAGACCAAAACTGTACACATTCCTTGCACTCCAAACAAATCAACTGCTGTGAACCTTTCACTGATTGAAAAATGGGAATTCCAAATTTTATCTGCATTCCGTGCGCTATCTCCTCGATAGCTTTTCTGCTGCGGTCGGGAAATTTATTTGCTTCTTGACTTCCTTCCAAATCCTCCTCAATTCCATAACTTAAACGACAGTCCATTAAACTAAACCGCTGACTGCAGGCAATCAAATCCTTCCGCAGTGGCAGCCAAACTTTTACCTCTGAGCTATGGAGTATCCTACGTGCGTAACATCCGCCGTCTCATCATTTGCCTCTGCGCATCTACTGCTGAAATTCTTATCCATGCATTTGTTGCCTCTGGACTGGACTATTCCAATGCACTCCTGGCTGGCCACCCACGTTCTACCCGATTTAAACTTGTGCTCATCCAAAAAATAGATTGCCTTTCTCCTAACTGGCACCAAACCCGTTCACCCATCACCCCTGTGCTCGCTGACCGACATTGGCTCCTGGTTAAATAACTCATAGGAATATAAAATCTCATCCTTGCTTTCTAATCGCTCCATGTCCTCGACCCTCCCTATCTCTGTCATCTCCTCCAGCTCCATAAACCCCTGACATATCTTCACTCCTCTAATCCTGTTTCGTTGAGCATCCCTGATTATAATCACTCAACCATTCAAGGCCGTACCTTCAGCTGCCTGCGCCTTTAGCTCTGAAATTACCTTACGAAATCTCTGAACCTCTCTAACTCTTTCTCCTCATATATTAATAGAATCAATACGACACTGAGGGAAGCCATTTGGCCCATTGTGTCTCTGCCCGCCGACAAATAGCTAACCGGCCTAATCCAACCTCCAACACGAGGTCCGTAGCCCTGGATGTTACGGTTCTTTAAGTGCATATCCAAGTACGTTATAAATAGTGGTGAGGGTTTCTGCTTCTACCATCCTTTCAGCTCGTGAGTTCCAGACACCCATCATCATCTGTATCAATTGATTATCCTCATCTCCTCTCTAATCATGATACCAACTACTTTGCATCGATATGCTTGGTTTTTGACCCCTCTGCTAAGGCAAATGTTCTTTCTAATATCCTTGCTACCCATTCTATCTAGCGTCCTCATATGCCATGCACTTCAAGTCAATGTTCCATCAGCCTCCTCAGTTCCAAACAAAGTAAAACACAGTTCATCCAATCTTTCCTCAAAAATTTAATTTCCCACTCTACGCAACATGCTCGTAATGTCCTCTGTACACTCTTGAGTGCAATCAAATATTTCCTGTAATGTAGTGACCAGTACTGCAGCAGTACTCTAGCTGTGCTCGAACTATTGCTTTGCAGTTGTCCCATAACTTCTCTGCGCTTACATTCTACCCTCGGCAATAAAGTAAAGGATTCCATATGCCATTTTTACTAATTAATCGACCTGTTCTCGAACTTTAAGGATCTGAGGGCATACACTCGAGGGTCTCTCTTTTCCTCCACACCTCTCAGCACCCTGCTATTTTGTGTATCGTATTGTACCTCCCCAAATGCATTAGCTCACACTTTTCTGGATTGATTGCCATGTTCCTCTTTTCTACACAACTGACTGTTCAATCGATATCTTCCTGCAGTCTAAACTTCCCACTTCACTTTTAAGCACACAGACAATTTTTGTTTCATTTGTAAACTTCTTTACCATGCTCCCTACATTTATGTCTAAATCATTAATGTGAACTACAGAACACAAGGGACTGAGAACTGAACCCTATGAACCCCATTGGAAACATCCTTCTGTTCGTAAAAACATACATCAACCATTCTCTTCCTGCATTGAGCCAATTTTCGATCCGATTTGTCTCACTCCCTTAAATACAATGGGCTTTTACTTTTTTGTTCAGTCTGCCATGTGAGACTTTGTCAAAAGTCTTGTTAGAATCTATGTGTATTACTTCAAATGCACTACCCGTATCGTACCTCTTTGTAGCCTCCTCAAAAAATTGTATTAAGTAAGTCAGACACGACCTTCCCTTAACAAATCGATGCTGACTGTTTTTTTGAAGAATGTCTTTCTAAATGAAGGTTTATACTGTCCCTCAGCGTTGATTCCAATAATTATTACATCACCAGGTTTAACCTAACTGTCTGTAATTATTCGGTGTTTCAATTTGTCCCTTTTTAAATAATGGTACAATGTTAGCAGTTATCCAACGTGTAGTTTCCTCTCCTGCAGCTAGGGAGATTGCTCAAATGATGGTCAGAGCCTCCGTAATTTCCACACTTGCTTCTTTTAATAGGTTAGGATATATTTCATTGCGTCCTGGAGATTTATTTACATTAGAAGATGCCAAACCCCTTAATCATTGCTTCATTACTATATTTATCCAATCCGTTATTACATTCTCTTCTTCCTTAACTTTAATGCTGGTATCGTCGCCCTCCTTTATTAAACCGCTGCAATGCTTTAATTTCGTACCTTATACACATACTTCACATCCACACATAGGCTAGCATTTTGGTCGCTAAATGCCTTATTCTGCAATTCGTTATTATCTTGTTCTTTATGCAATTGTGAAATATCTCTCGATTTTCTTTGATTCAAAGTGCCAGCATTTTTCTTGGTTCTTCTTTTCTTTCCCAATTTCCTTTTTAATTGTTAGCCATACGCAAATACATTACCTAATAGTTCTCCGTATAAAATTTCATTCACCACTATTCTGCTCAGGTGACCAGTTCATTGATACTGAGCTGCTTTCAAGATCTTTCTTCTTCATTATCATCCACATAGCCAATGGTTGTTCCATCTGAAAACGTTTTAATCATACCCACTTAATTCAGATCTCTATCATTGATATATACGACAAAAAGCATTGCACCTTCTACTGAGGAAGGGGATCAACACTCGAACAACCTTCCAGTTGCAAAAACATCTGTTTCTCTTTGCTTCCTGACTCCAGGAAAATTTTGGATCCACCTTTCCATTTTGCATTGGATTCCAAGGGCTTTTACTTTCGTGAGCAGTCTGCCATAGGTAACCTTGTCAAAATCCTTGTTAAGCTCCATATGCACTGCATCAAATGCACTATCCTAATGGACAATCCTTGTCAGAAAATGTAATCAATTTAGTCATACACGACTTTCGCTGAAAATTTCTTTGCTAACTGTGCTTGATCAAACCGAGACTTTCTAAAAAATATTTACCTTGTTCCTCAGATATTTTTCTAATAATCTTTCCTCACCCGAGGTTAGGCTGATTGGCTGTTATTGGTCATCGATCACTTTCTCCCTTTTTAAACAAAGATACGACATTAGCAGTCCTCCAGTCCTCTGGCAACACAACTGCAGCCAGATTATTATGATTGTCAGAACCTCTGCTATTTCCTCCTTTGCTTCTCCTAACGGCGTGTGTACATTTCACGTGGCTCTGAGGATATTTTCACTTTCAAAGCTCTTAAACCCCATAATACTTCCTCGCTTACTATATTTATTTAACTTAATATTTCACGTTCCTCCTCCCCAATTGCAACGTTTTCATCGCCGCACACTATTGTGAAAACAGATGCAATGTATTCATTAAGAACCATAAACAAATATTCCGCCTCCACTCATAGATTACTGTATGGCCTATAATGAGCCATACTCTTACTTTAGCTATCCTCTTGCTCTTAATATATTTATTAATCTTTGGGTTTCCGTTGATTTTAATTGCAAAATATTTTCATTCTCTCATTTTGCTTTAATAATTTCCTTTTTAATTTCACCTTTGCACTTCCTATAATCTTCTAGAGTTTCTGAAGCATTGATGCATCACTGTGGCATAAACCCCCATATTTTCCTTTATTCGACCGTTTAAGCCCCTTGGCATCCAGGCGGCTCTGGATTTGCTAGTCCCGCCCTCTTTCTTTAAGGGAACGTACTTTCTCTGAACCCTCAGGATCTGCTCTTTGAATGTCTCCGAATGCTCTGTCACAGTTTTGCCTTCAAATATCTCTTTCCTGTTAACGTTGGCTAAATCCTATCTCTGCTTAACAGAATTGGCCTTTTTCCTAATTTGAGATTATTTATTCCTTGTTTTTTTTCCATTTGTATTTTTTCCATTTTTTCCATTTGTATTTTTCCATAACTGCACTAAATCTCACTGAATTATGATCACTATTACCAAAATGCTCTCCTACTGATACCCCTTCCACCCGCTCAGTTTCATTACCTAAAACTAAGTCAGAATCGCCCCTCCCTTCTTTGGCTTGCGAAATAATGGCTAATAAAGATCTGCTGAATGCATTTTAGGAATTCTGCTCCTATATGTATTTCGCAATAATTCTATCCCAGTTAGTATTAGTGTAGTTGAAATCGACTTCTATTCCTCCCCTATAACTTTGCCAACAATGTTGCTCGTCTCTCTCACTCTGACTGCTAGCGGGTCTATAGTACCATCGCAGCAGTGTGATTGCCGCGGTTTTGTTGTTCCATTCATCCCATATGTCTTGAATTGATAATCCATTAAGCATATTCTCTCTCCTCAGCTGCAATTGTCTCTTTCATCAATACTGCGGTTTACCCCTCCCCTCGTTTTTATTCCCCTCCTTCTAACCGCCTAAAAACCATATCAGCAGGAATGTTGAGCTAGCATTTCTGCCCTTATTTCAGCCATGTCTCAGTAATAGGTATAAAATCATACTCATCACTGGCACGTGGCGTTGGGAGTAATCTGGAAATTGCTACTTTTGAGGCCCTGTTTTTTAATCTCTCTTCCAGCTCCCAACAATCTACCTTCAGCGCCTGATCCATCTTTCTACCGATATCATTGGTACAATAATGGACCATACCCTTTTTTTGTTCACTCACTCCCCTCAACGTCCCCTGCAACCGCTCAGTTAAACTTGACCCTGCACCATATAGGCAACACACCGTACTGGAATAGGAACATAAGAATTTGCAACAGGAGTAGGCCATCTAGACCCACGAGCCTTCTCCGCCATTCAACAAGATCATGGCTGATCTGAATGACGTCTGCGGCCTGTGCGCTCCACGAAAAATCGTATATATTACCATTATTGCTCTTCCACTCTTCTCCCCCAACCCCCGCCCCCCTGTGCAGCTGCGCCAGCAGTGGTACCGTGGACTTAGCTCTGACTCAGCATCCCCGGATCAGCCATCGCCCCAGCAGTACTGAGAACAGAATGCTGCTGGGGGAGCGAGATGCAGTCAGCGGACTTCTACAATAGACGGCTGCTCCTCCCCTTCTGTCTGACGACCACACTTCCATTCCCTGCCTGCACTCTCTTAAGCTGCCGGGTTATCACCTCAAGCAACGAGCTATCCATGACGTTCTCGGTCTTGCGGAGTCACTGCAGCAATTCTCCCATTGATGCCCCTACCACCTGCCCAGCTTGGTTGCCCTCTCCCTTGTTGGGCCTGCTACATACAGACTTAAAAAATGTTCTCCTGCAGGCAACTTCGGAATTCAATGCTGTCTATAACTATTACACTGATTGTACCCCAGTTAATATTACATTAAATGAGATCACCCAATATTACTGCAATATGTTCATGCATCTGTCAGCCATTTGCCAACACATTGCTTGTTCTATTTCCCTCGGATTGATTTGTGGCCTACTGTACACTCATGCTTGATAAATCTTCTCGAATTTTTTGAGGATGTTTCCTGCAGAGTGGACAAGGGAGAACCAGTTGATATGGTATATATGGACTTTCAGAAGGAGTTCGACAATGTTCCACACAAGAGATTAACGTGCAAAGTTAAAGCATATGCCATTGGGGGGAGTGTGCTGACGTGGATTGAGAACTGGTTGTCAGACAGGAAGCAATGAGTAGGAATAAATGGATACATTTCAGAATGGCAGGCAGTGACTAGTGGGGTAACGCAAGGTTCTGTTCTGGGGCCCTAGCTGTTTACATTGTATATTAATGATTTAGACGAGGGGATTAAATGTAATATCTCCAAATTTGCGAATGACACTAAGTTGGGTGGCAGTGTGAGCTGCGAGGATGATGCTATGAGGCTGCAGAGTGACTTGGATAGGATAGGTGAGTGGGCAAGTGCATGTCAGATGAAGTATAATGTGGATAATTGTGAGGTTATCCAATTTGGTGGTAAAAACTGAGAGACGGACTATTATCTGAATGGTGAAAGATTACTAAAAGAGGAGGTGCAACGAGACCTGAGTGTCATGGTACATCAGTCATTGAAGGTTGGCATGCAGGTACAGCAGGCGGTGAAGAAAGCAAATGGCATGTTGGACTTCATAGCGAGGGGATTTGAGTACAGGGACAGGGAGGTATTGCTACAGTTGTACAAGGCCTTGGTGAGGCCATACCTGGAATATTGTGTACAGTTTCTGTCTACTAACTTGAGGAAGGACATTCTTTCTAATGAGGGAGTACAGCGAAGGTTCACCAGACTGATTCCCGCGATGGCGGGACTGACCTATCAAGAACGATTGGCTCAACTGGGCGTGTATTCACTGGATTTCAGAAGAATGAGAAGGGGATCTCGAAGTAACGTTTAAAATTCTGACGGGTTTCGACTGGTTAGATGCAGGAAGAATGTTCCCAATGTTGCGCAAGTCCAGAAACAGTGGTCACAGTCTATGGATAAGGGGGAAGCCATTTAGGACCGAGATGAGGAGGAACTTCTTCACCCAGAGAGTGGTGAAGCTGTGTAATTGTCCACTGCAGAAAGTTGTTGAGGCCAATTTACTAAATATATTCATAAAGGACTTAGATGCAGTCGTTATTACTAGGGGGAATCAAGGGGTGTGGCGGGAAAGCAGTAATGGGGTACTGAAGTTGCATGCTCAGCCATGAACTCATTGAATGGCGGTGCAGGCTCGAAGGGCCAAATGGCCTGCTTCCGCACCTATTTTCTATTTCCTCTTGCATTTCACAGGGAACCACCAATCAGCTCCCATTGTGGGTGCATCGTTTTACTAGTGATAACAGGGGGTCTTGCCTGGTCCAGTACCTGATCTGACGAGTCGTGACAGGCGATTCCACGCTCTCAAAGGCATCCATTCCCAGAAGCACGTCTGCAGGTTGCACCATTTCCACAGCAGTCGTGGGCAATGGCAACCGAGTCTGGGTGTCTGCTCAGTTTTTTGTGCCTGGTCTGTGGCGGATTATATAGTCATATGCAGGCAACGCTCGTGCCCATCTTTGGATGTGGGCCGAAGCATTGGTGTTGATAGATTTGCTTTATCAGAGAAGTGATGTGAGCGGTTTGTGGTCGTTTCCCATCTCGAACCGGGGACCAAATATTTATTTGTGCATTTTCTTATCCCCGGATACACAAGCTAACGCTTCTTTCTCGACCATACTATCGTATCTTTCAGCCTTGGACAGATTTCTGGACGCATTTGCAACTGGTTGCAGTTTGCCTGACACATTTGCTTGCTGTAACACATACCCGACCCTATACGGCGACACGTCACTTGCTGGTACTAAATGACCATACAATACACGGAATTAACATCCAGACAATGACCAGTCACTCATTTCATTGGCTGAAAGACTGTTTCTTGAGATTTACCCCAGTCGACACCCTTGCGTGGCAGCTAATGCAAAGATTCCAGCAAAATACTCAACCGCGGTAGAAAGTTAACAAATTAGTTGAGGGGTCCCAGGAACGAACGCAGCTCCGTCACGTTTTCTGGTCTGGGTGCATTCATGAAGGCCTCCGTCTTGGAGTCCATGAGACTGATGCTGTCCGCCGCAATGTTTCTTCCCCAGAAATTCGACCTCTTGCGCCAGGGAAACACACTTGAAGCGTTACAGCCTGTGTCCCACTCTGTTCAGTCGCTTTAGAACCTCTTCCAGGTTGTGCAATTGATCGGTGTTGTTTCGACCGTTGATTAAGATGTCATCCTTGAATACAACTGTAATGGAACCGATATAAGCAGAATCTCCATGTTCATGAAGATGGCCACTGGAAAGCGATTCCCAAAGGGGCATCTGTGATTCACGATAAGTCCTTTGTGCATGTTGATGCAAGTCAACTTCTTTGACGGTTCAGCCAGCTCCTGCTTGAAGTAAGCGCAGGTGAGTTCCAGTTTGTTGAACGATCTTCCCGCTGCTAATTTTGCGAAGACGTCCTTTGCTTTGGGTAGTGGACACTGGTCATGTAACGAGACTTGATTGATCATCACTTTGCAGTCGCCGCAGATTCGGACCGTCCCATCGCTCTTTAGCACCGGCACGATTGGACTGGCCCACTCGTTGAACTCGGCTTGCGATATGATTCCCTTTTTTTGAAGTCTGTCCTGCACCATTTCGACTTTCTCTCGCATCATATCTGGGACTGCACGGGCGTTGTAATGAACGGGCCATGCCCCAGGATAAAGGTGGATCTTCACTGTGAAGTTGCCGATACCTGGCTCAAATAGTGCGGGAATTTCTTTGGCATGTGGGCGCATGGGGCTTCATCTGCCGAGGTCGCGGCTTTGATTTCGGCCCAGTTCCAATCGAACTTGCCGAGCCAGCTCCTGCCGATCAGCGTAGCATCGCCTGGTCCAATCCATAGTGGTAAATCATGCACATACGACAATTTCCTGCCGCACTGCCGATGAAAGGTTTGAGTTAATTGTTGATAATTTACAGTATAGTGTGAATCGCGTTCAGTTTTGGCCTCCGTGACTTGTTACGCCACACTTTATCAAAGGTCTTCTGGCAGATTATCGATTGACTTGATCCCGTGTCCAGTTCCATGGAGACTGGAATGCCGTTAAGTTTAACTTTTAACATGATCGGAGGGCTTTTGGTGGTGAAGAGGTGTACCCCATTCAATTACTTCTGATCCTCCAGCTGAGTTGCCTCCACTGCTCGTTCAGCGTGGTCTGAGCTGGATCCGTCGCTGTCTGCTGATTGTTCCACGTGGTGAGTCCGAGGTCGCTTCCACAATCGCTGAAGGTGCATCATTGTCCCACAGCCGCTGCATACAGAGTGCACAAAAGACATTGATGGAAACTATGACTGTCCCCACACCACCAGCAGGGCGTTAATGGATTCACAATAGTGCTCCCCAGCGGGCTCTGAGTCACCCTAGCCCTATCGTGTACAGTCCTGACTGCCGAAGGCATTATTTTATGCACAGTACTTGCCGGTGTACCTCGATTATGTGAAGATATCTGCTTCATGGTTTCGCTCGAGCATATGAAGGACTGGGCTATCGTGATGGCCTTGCTCAGTTCCAGGGTTTTGGCAGGCAGCAGCTTGCGAAGGATGCCTTCGTGGCAAATTCCAAGCACGAAAAAACCCGCAAGATTTCACCCAAGCATCCTGCAAATTCGCACTGCCCCAGAAGATGTTTAAGGTCGACGATTAAACTCAACACGGTCCGGCAACGGAGCGACGGTGTGTGTAAAAGCCTAACCTGGCCATCAGGATGCTCTGCTTGCACTTGAGGTGATCATTAGCAAGCGTGCAGAGCACAGTGTACGATCTGTCCATTAGTTTGGCCGGTGCAGGCAATTTCTTACGTTGCCCATACACCGATGAACCACATTTGGTGAGGAGAATCGCCCTGCGCTTGATCCCTGTTTCAGGCGTGACCAATTTGTGGCCACAAAGTACTGGTCGAGGCGCTCATGGAAGGCGTCCTAATCATCACCCTCAATAAATCTCACAAGAATACCAATGGCAGTCATTTCCGCGTGAAAGATCGTGCTTGTAACTCGTCGCTAGTTGTTATGTTTGGAATAAATCTACGAGGCTGTGGTGCAGATTTAAACCAGTTCGACCAGCAAATGGGATGTTGTCCTTCATAGCGAGTGGATTTGAGTACAGGGGCAGGAAGGTGTTGCTACGGTTGTACAGGGCCTTGGTGAGGCCACGCCTGGAGTATTGTGTTCAGTTCTGGTCTCCTAACTTGATGAAGGACATTCTTGCTATTGAGGGAGTGCAGCGAAAGTTCACCAGACAGACTCCCGGAATGGCGGGACTGACACATCAAGAAAGACTGGATCAACTGGGCTTGTATTCACTGGAGTTCAGAAGAATGAGAGGCGACCTCATAGAATCGTTTAAAATTCTGATGGGTTCAGACAGGTTCGATGCAGGAAGAATATTCCCAATTTTGGGGAAGTCCAGAACCAGGCGTCACATTCTAAGGATAAGGGGTAACCCATTTAGGACCGAGATGAGGAGAAACTTCTTCACCCAGAGAGTGGTGAACCTGTGGATTTCTCTACCACAGAAAGTTGTTGAGATCAATTCACTAAATATATTCAAGAAGGAGTTAGATGTAGTCTTTACTACTAAGGGGATCAAGGAGTATTGCGAGAAAGCAGGAATCGGATACTGAAGTTGCATGTTCAGCCATGAACTCATTGAATGGTGGTGCATGCTCGAAGGGCTGAATGGCCTACTCCTGCATCTATTTTCTATCTTTCTACGTTTCTATGTTTGCCGTGTTGGATTTACGAGTAGAGCGCTTGCTTTGGGAGTCTTGCATCAGGCATGTGCACAACGAGGCCCGCTCAATGGAGCTGGTCGATCGTGGTCATTGCTTTGATGCTGGGGATGTCCTGATCGCAGATACTCATATTGGTGCGTCTGTCCTCCTGGGCCATTTGGAGGATATTGCGGATACATCGTTGGTGGTATTTCTCCAGAGTTTTGTGCCACATAAAATGTACCTAGTCACATGCGGCAGAAGCTGTTCCAGGAGGCTGAAGTGGAGCATGAATGCCTATATGGACTGCTTGGGCCAAATGGCCAGTTTCTGTGTCGTTGATAATGAAGAAAAAAGCCGCAATCTGCAGGAAGATACCAATACACTGGGCAGGTGGGCAGAACAGTGGCAAATTGAATTCAATTAGTATAATTGCGAGGTAATGTATTTGGGGAAGTCTAACAAGGCAAGGGAATACACGTTAATTGTTACGACGGTGAAATGTGTAGAGGAATAAAGGGACCACGGAGTGCAGGTGCACAGATCCCTGAATGTAGCAGGACAGGTAGATAATATGGTTCAGAAGGCAACTGGAATACTTGCCTATATTTCTCGCGGCATTGAATGCAAGAGCAGTGACGTTTTCCTTGAACTGCATAAAACACTGGTTCGGCTGCAGCTGGAGTACTGTTTTCAGTTATGGTCACCACATTTCAGGAAAGATGTGTTTGCACTGTAAAGGGTGCTGAGGAGATTGAAAGAAGGTTGCCTGGACTGGAGAATTTTGCTTTCAGGAAGGATTGGAAATGCTGTTCTGTTTGCTATGGAACAGAGGACGCTGAGGCGCGACCATATTGAGCTGTATAAAATTATCAGGGGCCAAGATAGAGTGGGTAGGAAGGACTTGTTTCCCTTGGCACAGTGGTTAACAACCACAGGGAAAATATTTAATGTTATTGGAGAAGTGCGTCTGTTTTGACAAGCTATGAGTTGGTCATGGGAATCTGGAACTCACTGCCTGATTGGCAGTTAGCGTCAGAAACCCTCATGCAATTTAAAAATACTTGCATGAGCATTTCCAATTGCAGTAACCTACAAAGCGGACATCGAGCTGGAAAGTGGGAATAATGCTGGGAAGTTCTTGGTCTGCTGCCACCTACACGATGGGCTAAAATGTCCTACTTCCATGCTGTCAATTCTTCCATTTCCTACATTACAATAGTGACCACCATTTAGAAGTACTTCATTTGCTGCGAACGGCTTTGGGAAGTCCTGAGGTGACAGTCGCCGTAGAAATGAAAGTTTTGTTCTTTCACAGCGTCTGAAAAAAGTGCACATTCATAAGGCCGGCGAGCTCTGTTGTTCAGAGCCTGACGCGAATCACGCCAAAGTAGCGGGTTTTATTAACGAACTGGCAATATATTTTATTATTGGTGAAAGTATTTTGGAGCAGCTTAAACATTAAGGAAAGCAACTCACACGGGATCTGCAATATTTTGAAGCAATGCTGCAAAACATGAGTTCTGCAGAGAGCTCATGGACCTGCGGCTTGTTTGTAGCATTTAATTAACGTTACCACATTCTCCGCGACTTTGCTACGTCTAGTATTTCAATCACAGAATGGCTCACTGCCGCTGATTGGTCTGCAGTGGAAAATATCAAACAGAAATAAATACAGTTCCGGTGTTTACTCCTTCATTCTCACCATTACGTTGCTCTGAAATGCAGCGGGCGCGTGGCCATTTGGCTGAGGCGTCTCACTTTGGTGCAAACCCTATTGTGATCAGAAAATTGCAGATTCGTGGCTTTTGTCAAATCTTGTTCAACTTTCAAAGTTTAACTTTTACTTTCAAATTTAAAAACCAAACCACGTTCCCACTCATTCGCTGAAGGTGATTTCCTTCCAAACAATGCAGGGATCTTTATTAAAAGACATTTTATCATTCTGTTTCCTGTCCATGTTTTTCACTGATCTTTGCAAATCGCTTTCAACAAACCAACCATCACGAATTAATGCTTGTAAATTAATAGTATTTGCAATTCCAACATCAGCTTCGCATCAAACAGTGTAATAAAATTCAGTGGAGGCAAGTGTGATAAGATTCCAGCATTATCCACACAGATCCAATTAAAGAAGGAAACATATCTTGTAGAATCGCTGCGAGCAGGGTTCGAACCTGCGTGGAGAACCGCCATTGGATTTACAAGTCAATGCCTTAACTACTCGGCAATCGCAGCTACATCATCGACCTGCTTTAAAAGTCCAATAATCGGTTCAAAATATCAGACAAATAAACTTTTAGTCAATGTAATAAAAGGCATTCAAAAATTGTCGGTTTGAGTCCCACCAGAGACGGATTTTAGGTCAGGATTTGATATTTATTGGGCTGCACAATCAATTTTGCAGCAGATCAATACTTCAGAGATGTGAAACAGCTGCCTCGCATTTGCTGTTACAAAAAGGCTCCAATGATCCTCTGAAATCTCTGGGCGCCCTGAGTCATTTTCACAGTAATATAAGCAAGACAGTTGCAAAGGACATGAGGAAGAACAGTAGAACTCTATTCTGTCGCGCGAACCTGCAGCATAGATGACGAGAAGGCAATGCCAAACCCACGAAAAGGTTGCACAGAAATACGATTAGGCATTCAACACCTCGAGCCTATTGCATAGGACCAGGGGGATGCCATTCCATCCCTCCAAATGAGGAACAGGGTAATATATTTATGTTTGGGTTAACTGACACCAGAGTGCGCCACTGTCGGATGTCATTGAGGCAATACAGGAAGTCGGAACTTGTTCCTAACCGAAGTGGGAATCAAATAAATCAGGTGCACACCCGAGGCAGTTTACAACAAAGGACTCTTCTGTTATTACACACATGGACAGCAGGAGTCATTGGGAACCTCGAGGACATTAAACAGCCCGAGACCAATAATAGTGGCACGATGTTCTCTCACCGACCAGGGGGTTGTCAATCCTTACCTCCAACTGTTGCGCAGGAACAGCACGAGTCATTCAACTCTTCGAGCACATTACACAGGCGCCAATCATAGTAGCATGACTGGTATTTCAAAGGACTTGTAACCAAGACCAGAAAATTACAGCCCACCACTAGACTCGGGTAATTTAAATGTAATTAAATAAGTCTGGAATATAAAAGTATCAGTAATGGTGACCATTATCGTACAAACCCATCTGATTCACTCGTCTCCTTTCGGGAAGGATATCTGCCGACCTTACGAAACTGGGCCTATATGTGACTATAGACCCAGAGCAACGTGGTTGACTCTTAACTGCCTGCTGATATCGGGATTATGGATAGGCTGCAACTGGAGTACTGCGTGCAGTTTTGTTCACCTTCCTTAAGGAAGGATATACTGGCTTTGGAGGGGGTACAGAGCCGATTCACTAGGCTGATTCTGGAGATGAGGGGGTTACCTTATGAGGATAGATTGTGTAGACTGGGACTTTACTCGTTGGAGTTCAGAAGGATGAGGGGTGATCTTATAGAAACAGTGAAAATAATTAAAGGGACAGACAAGATAGAGGCAGAGAGGTTGTTTCCACGGGTAGGCGAGCTTAGGACTAGGGGGCACAGCCTCAAAATACGGGGGAGCCAATTTAATACCGAGTTGAGAAGGAATTTCTTCTCGCAGAGGGTTGTGAATCTGTGGAATTCTCTGCCCAAGGAAGCAGTTGAGGCGAGCTCTTTGAATGTATTCAAGTCACAGATAGATAGATTTTTAACCAATAAGGGAATTAAGGGTTACGGGGAGCGGGCGGGTAAATGGAGCTGAGTCCACGGCCAGATCAGCCATGATCTTATTGAATGGCGGAGCAGGTTCGAGGGGCTAGACGGCCTACTCCTGTTCCTAATTCTTATGTTCTTATGTTATTATGTTCTTATGAAATGGCCTGGCGGGATATTCAGTTGCATATGGTTGCTCATCAACACCTTAACAAGAGCAATTAGCGATAAAGAACAAATGCTAACCTTGCTAGCGATGCCCACATGCTTGAATTAATGAAATAAAACACCGGGGCCTCTAGATTGTTACACAGGAATAAGAAGACGCTCAAGTCAGGTCTGAGAATTCTGAGTCAGAAGACAATTAGAAGAATGGATAGCTCGCTGGTTTCAAGACACAATGCAGAGTGTCGACATAAAAGCAAGCTTTCATATTGGCAGAAGATGAGTAGTGGTGTTCTACAAGGATCGCTGCTGGGACCACTGTTGTTCACAAGTTATATTGAAAATTTGAACCAGGAAGCAAAACATAATTTAGAAATTTGCAATTGATACATAATTAGGGTGGTGGGTCAAAAATGAATAGGATTGCAACAAATTAGACGAGGGCTTTACTAAACATGCATTTGGGCTTCAAACAATATAAATGTGAGATGTTATATTTTGTTCAGAAAATAGGATGGTTACATATTATTGGAGGACGCCAGTCTGGGTGGCGTAGAGGGTCAAAGCGATCTCGGAACAAAAATGCACAAAACTCTAAAAGTTAAGACAAAGGTTATCAAGGCTATAAAAAGGCAAAGACAACGAGATTATTTATTTCTACACGTACAGAATATAAAAGTAGCGACGTTATGCGGAACCTGTATTTAAACGTTGTTAGACCTCACAGAGTGCTACTTACAGTTCCATTCGACATATTATAAAAAGCAGACAGAGGCATTGAAGAGGATCCAGAGAAGATGTACAAGGATGATACCTGAACAGCCAGTGTACACATATCAGGAGAGGTAGAACAGGCTGGGTCTATTTTCACGTGAAGAAATGAGGCTGAGGCATTACCCGGGTTTGGTACTCTGTTTAAAAGGTAATGGTAGATTGAGGTGTATGCTTGGGCATTAGGTTACAGATTGTGTGGTATAATATTCTGCTGCTGCTGAAGTCCTACAACACCTCAAGGATGCCCAGCTTTGAGCTGCTAAACCTCTTCAGAATCTATCCAAATTAGCACGGTGGTAGTGAGTGCCAGACAACACAATGCAGTGTGTATTTCCTGTGAAGACAGGACTTGGTATCCACAAGGTGTTTCCAGTATTCACTGCTATCAATATTGCCATGGACAGTTGCATCTGCGACAGACAGATTGGGGAGGAGCAGGTCAAGTAGGTTTTGTTTTATCGGAGCTGCAGTTGTGAGGGAGCACAGCACTGTCGAAGTTGCTGACCTTCGGTTGAGATCTTAAACCGAGACCTGTCTGCCCTCCGAGCTGGACGTAAAAGATCCCACGCTCGCTATTCGGAAGGAGAGCAGCAGAGTTCACTCCTGTGTCATGGGGCCAATGTACATCCTTCAACCCACATCTGCTCACTACCACATTGTGGGTTCTTGCCGTTGCAAATCTGCTTTTGCATTTCCTGCATTGCAAAAGTGACCACACTGTAAAACTACTTAACTGGCTGTGAAACGCTTTGGGAAGTCCTGAGGTGAACGACGCTGCAGAAATGCTCGTTTTCTTTTCTTTTAGATCGTCCGATAAAAGTGAACGATGGTCTGGCCGGTTAATTCAGATGATTAATGCATGGTGCTGTTAACGTGAAGCCCCGCGTTCGATCACCGTACGGGATTTTTCTTTTGCCTGCAGGAGGGCGCTGTTGCCAGTACCTGAGCTTTGTTATTTTAGAGCAGCTTAAACATTTAGGATCGAGTCTCACAATGGCCCTTGAAGCAATGCTGCAAAATCTTAGTCCTGCGAAGAGCTCATGGAGCTACGGAGTGTTTCCAGGATTTAATGAACAATTCGATTATCTCGGAGAATTTGGGACTTATCGTATTTCAATCTGTAAATGGCCCACTGCCGCTGATTGGTTTGCAGTTCTCAGTATGCAACTGAATTCAATACAATTCCAGTGAATCATCGCTCATTCTCACAATTAGTCTGCTGTGTACAACAGGAGCAGTGTGGTCTAAGGGATAAAGAATCTGACTTCGACGCAAACACTGCTGTTATCAGAAGATTGTCGATTTGAGTACTGCCTAATCTTGTGCAGCTCATTAGGTAAAGGGGAGGTGCAACGAGACCTGGGTCGTTGAAGTTTGGCATGCAGGTGCAGCAGGCGGTTAAGAAAGCAACTAAAATGTTGGCCTTCAAAGCGAGGGGATTTGAGTACAGCGGCAGGGAGGTGTTGCTACAGTTGCACAGGGCTGTGGTGAGGCCACACCTGGAATATTGTGTACAGTTTTGCTCTCCTAACTTGAGGACGGACATTCTTGCTATTGAGGGAGTGCAGCGAAGGTTCACCAGACTGATTCCCGGGATGGCTTGACTGACCTATCAAGAAAGACTGGATCAACTGGCCTTGTGCTCACTGGAGTGCAGAAGAATGAGTGCGGACCTCACAGAAACGTTTACAATTCTGACGGGTTTAGACAGGTTAGAAGCAGGAAGAATGTTCCTAATGTTGGGGAAGTCCAGAACCACGGGTCACAGTCTCAGGAATAGGGGTAAGCCATTTAGGACCGAGATGAGGAGAAACTTCTTCACTCAGAGAGTGGTGAACCTGTGGAATTCTCTACCACTGAAAGTTGTTGAGGCCAATTTACTAAATATATTCAAAAAGGAGTTAGATGTAGTCCATAATACTAGGAGAATCAAGGGGTATGGCGAGAAAGCAGGAATGGGATGCTGAAGTTGCATGTTCAGCCATGAACTCATTGAATGGCGGTGCAGGCTCGAAGGGCCTAATGGCCTACTCCTGCACCTATTTTCTATGTTTCTATGTTTATATGTTTGTGGGGTATTTGAGTGCTCTCCTGCGCCATTGTTTCTGTTCACGCTGCTGATTTGAGTCTACATTAATTTAAGTAACAGAGTGGATTAGGCGGTGGTCCATCCAGCAGTCAACAGCTCCTGTCATGGCGTGGGTGATGTGGACCTCGTTGCGATCCATCACCCAAACGATGACATAGTCATCCTTTTGGAACTATAACCCAGCAACCCGGTGAAAGAATCTGAAGCACAGAATGCCCAGCTTCGGAATCGAGCTATGCGGATTGGTTCAAAGCGGATTTGTATCTATAATCTGTTGCTGCATTGAGCAATTAGGGCAGCCAGCTTTCAGAAGATCGACAACTGAACTGTTTCAGAATGAACATGGTTCCAGTCTGGCCGATATATGCAGCACCGGGATTCCATCGCAAATTAAGCAGAATGACAGACCGTGATATGAAGGGCTGAAACCCGCATTGCTTCATGTAACTTTTTAAATGTAATTTGTTTACTAAAATTCATTTGTAAAACGGGGATCGGGATTGGCCTGGAATCGGAACCGTGTCTTCTCTGCTCCACATTTAAACAGCTGCTCCTCACTACACACTTCTATATAGACATGTTCTGAGAGATGATTATGGACCTGAAACATTTACTGTGTTATGCTGCCCACCGATATTGCCTTACCTTCTGTGAATTGCCAGCATGTCCTGTTTATTCCCTTCCTATAGTTGCGGCTGCACTTGTTGGCTTTGGATCTTGTGGTAGTGGTTCTGATTCACAGTGGAAGACACAAAAACCATGCCAAAAATTGCTGGTCACAGGAATGTGGGAAGGGAGGACCTTGAGTCAATCACTATCAGTAGCGGGGTAGTGCTGGACAGGCTAATGGGACTCAAGGTAGACAATTCCCCTGGTCCTGATGAAATGCATCCCAGGGTACTAAAAGAGATGGCGGAAGTTACAGCAGATGCATTCGTTATAATCTACAAAAATTCTCTGGACTCTGGGGAAGTACCAGCGGATTGGAAAGCAGCTAATGTAACGCCTCTGTTAAAAAAAGGGGGCAGACATAAGACAGGTAACTATAGGCCGGTTAGTTTTACATCTGTAGTGGTGGAAATGCTTGAAACTATCATCTAGGAATAAATTGCGGGACATCTAGATAGGAATAGTGCAATCAAGCAGAAGCAGCATGGATTCATGAAGGGGAAATCATGTGTAACTAATTTACTGGAATTCTTTGAGGATATAACGAGCATGGTGGATAAAGGTGTACCGATGGATGTGGTGTATTTAGATTTCCAAAACGCATTTGATAAGTTGCCACACAAATGGTTACTGCAGAAGTTAAAGGTACGCGGATTCAGAGGAAATGTATTAGCATGGATAGAGAATTGGCTGGCGAACAGAAAACAGAGGATCGGGATAAATGGGTCCTTTTCGGGTTGGAAATCTGTGGTTCGTGGTGTGCCACAGGGATCGGTGCTAGGACCACAACTGTTTACAATATACATAGATGACCTGGAAGAGGGGACAGAGTGTAGTGTAACAACATTTGCAGATGAAACTAAGATTAGTGGGAAACCGAGCTGTATAGAGGACACAGAGAAGCTGCAAAGAGATTTGGATAGGTCAAGCGAATGGGCGAACGTTTGGCAGATGGAATACAATGTCGGTAAGTGTGAGGTCATCCACCTTGGGAAAAAAACAGCAAAAGGGAATATTATTTGAATGGGGGAGAAATTACAACATGCTGCGTTGCAAAGGGACCTGGGGGTCCTTGTGCATGAATCCCAAAAAGTTAGTTTGCATGTGCAGCAGGTAATCAGGAAGGCGAATGAAATGTTGGTCTTCCTTGCGAGAGGGATGGAGTACAAAAACAGGGAGGTCCTTCTGCAACTGTATAGGATATTGGTGAGGCCACACCTGGAATACTGCATGCACTTTTTGTCACCTTACTTAAGGAAGGATATACTGGTTTTGGAGGGGGTACACAGACGAATCAATAGACTGATTCGGGAGATGAGGGGGTTACCTTATGATGATAGATTGAGTAGACTGGGACTTTACTCGTTGGAGTTCAGAAGGAT
Organism: Pristiophorus japonicus; assembly: GCF_044704955.1. Taxonomy (NCBI): domain Eukaryota; kingdom Metazoa; phylum Chordata; class Chondrichthyes; family Pristiophoridae; genus Pristiophorus; species Pristiophorus japonicus. The sequence continues at coordinate 20,815,926 of NC_092001.1, read as the reverse complement.
GAGGGGTGATCTTATCGAAACATTTAAAATAATGAAAGGGATAGACATGATAGTGACAGAGAAATTGTTTCCACTGGTAGGGGAGAGAAGATCTAGGGGGCACAGCCTCAAAATACGAGTGAGCCAATTTAAAACCGAGTTGAGAAGGAATTTCTTCTCCCAGAGTGTTGTGAATCTGTGGAATTGTCTGCCCAAGGAAGCAGTTGAGGTTAGCTAATTGAATGTATTCAAGTCACAGATAGATAGATTTTTAACCAACAAGGGAATTAAGGGTTACGGGGAACGGACGGGTAAGTGGAGCTGATTTCACGCCCAGATCAGCCATGGTCTTGTTGAATTGCGGAGCAGGCTCGAGGGGCTATATGGCCTCCTCCTGTTCCGAATTTTTATGTTCTTATGTTCTTATGCTTCCAGATTAGACGGCAGTGGGTTCCAATCACGTCTACATCGCACGTTTTCATTGGGCCAGCATCACTTTGAAGGAAGAGCTATCCATTGTTGGTGAAATAAGTATTCTCAGAATCAAGTGATCTGTTCCTTTCGACTTTCGCACAAAGTTTTATTTTAATTTATAGTTTATATTTCAACAATATATAAGGGATGTGTTATGTTTATTGTTTGCACAATAACCATGTCTCCCGCGTGGCAGGCGAGTATTTCTCCCCGAATCACCAAAGCTTACCCTGTTTTTGTCGTGCACAGAGGAACTCCACGAGTCTGTGTCCAGTGAGCTAAACTTAGTGTGTCCTAAGACTTCTTTATTCCAAGTGTAGAGTGCCTAAACAAAATGCTAGACAACATTTTATACTGGCCCTGCACGTGTGTGCAGGGGACCATTCGGACTGCAACAGTCGCGCCCTCTGGTGGTAAATATTACATCGTTATTTTCATGCCATCACTCCCTCCATCAGCACAAGTTAGTTACAAGTTGAGGCGATCCAGAGCCTTTCGCCCTCTGGTTTAACGTTTACTTACAAACCCTGGCCCGTGTGAGTTGGCCGTAACATTTCTGCGTTGCAACGCGTCTGGTCTGACCGTACTGTCGGCAACGGTGGATTGATTCTCGTGATTGACAACGACTTCGATTGCTGGTTGTTCGTGTTTTGGTGGATCTTTCGGTGGTGATGTCCTCTTCCAGTCGAACCTGGTTGTCCGCAAATGGCAAATTGGTCTGATCTAAATGCTCTCTGCACGTTTCGGCATTTGACAGTGTGATTATTATCATCATATTCCCTTCCTTGACAAAAACAATGCCAGCAATCCACTTGGAACAATGGCTATAATTCAGGACAAATAGAGGGCCGTTAACATCGATGTCACGTGAAACAGCCGCGTGTTCGTGGTAAATGTTCTGCCGGTGTCGCCGGATTTCCACGTGGTCAATTAGATCCGGATGGACGAGAGAGAGCATGTTTTTCAGCGCTTTCTTCATTAACAATTCTGTATTACAACTCCAGAGTGCCTGAACAGCATGGCAGCCAATCTTGAAAACTGGACGTGCCCTTGTGTGCAGATGACCATTAGGAATCCAACAGTCTCGCCCTCTGACGGCAAGAATAACATAGTTACATACATAGCAGTTTTGTTATTTAATCTTCAAGCAAGCGCAACTAATCATTTCATTTGTTTCAATACAAAATCAAGCACAATAACGCACAGCAAAGTTCTTAAGATGCTGAAGAAGGATTTCTTCTGCAACTGCCCGAAAACGTCACAGGTCCAGCAGTGGGCACAGCCACTCAGCTCTGCTCCCGCTCTCTAACCAGCAGCTCCTCTCTGCTCCCACTCTGTAACCAGCCGCTCCTCTCTGCTCCCGCTCTGTAACCAGGCGCTCTTCTCTGCTCCCGCTCTTTGAACATCCAGTCCTCATGCTCTGCCTCGTAACACCCACAACGTGTGTAACACATCCAATGAGACACACAGCCGCAAACACCCGGAATCCAATAACTTTGCTCAGAGGGATGGTTTTAACGTTGCTGCTGTGAAGCTGTGTGAATTCGGACGATGAACAGAATACGGTGCAAATTCGAACATTTTAACTTAATTTATTGATCTTTTCTGCAATGCCTTTCGGCTATGAAAATGTAATTTTTGAGTCAACCCTTGTGACAACAGTCCGAGAATTGCACCCAGGATCTGTCGCATTTCAAAGCTGAAAATCCCAAAGTGAGAATCAAATCGCTAGACCAATGAGCCTCCGATAAGAATAAACAACGGAACTCATTACGTTTTGAAATCTCATATTCTGTCGGTAAAGTATAAAATGTTAACGCGCATCCTGCGTGTGTTATGTCCCTGAGAGCTATAGAATTAGTCCCACTCCCCATAATCCTACAATTTTATTCCTTTTAATGGAAATATTAGTAAAGTGAGAAATGACATGAGCTGCGTATATGATATGTGGAGCAAAAGCTGAATTTATGGTGATTAACAAAACAAACAGAAGCTGTACACTCTACATTAATGATTTAGACGAGGGGATTAAATGTTGTATCTCCAAATTTGCGGATGACACTAAGTTGGGGGGCAGTTTGAGCTGCGAGGAGGAAGCTATGAGACTGCAGAGTGACTTGAATAGGTTCGGCGAGTGGGCAATGCATGGCAGATGAAGTATAATGTTGATAAATTGAGGTTATCCACTTTGGTGGTAAAAACAGAGAGACAGACTATTATCTGAATGGTGACAGATTAGGAAAACAGGAGGTGCAACGAGACCTGGCTGTCATGGTACATCAGTCATTGAAGGTTGGCATGCAGTTACAGCAGGCGGTTAAGAAAGCAAATGGCATGTTGACCTTCATACCGAGGGGATTTGAGTACAGGGGCAGGGAGGTGTTGCTACATTTGTACAGGGACTTGGTGAGTCCAGACCTGGAGTATTGTGTACAGTTTTGGTCTTCTAACCTGAGGAAGGACAGTCATGCTATTGAGGGAGTGCAGTGTAGGTTCACCAGACTGATTCCTGGGATGGCGGGACTGACCTATCAAGAACGACTGTATCAACTGGGCTTGTATTCACTGGAGTTCAGAAGAATGAGAGGTCACTGGAGTTCAGAAGAATGAGAGGGGACCTCATAGAAACCTTTAAAATTCTGATGGGTTTAGACAGGTTGGATGCAGGAAGAATGTTCCCAATGTTGGGGAAATCCAGAACCAGCGGTCACAGTCTAAGGATAAGGGGTAAGCCATTTAGGACGGAGATGAGGAGAAACTTCTTCACCCAGTCAGTGGTGAACCTGTGGAATTCTCTACCCCAGAAAGTTGTTGAGACCAATTCACTAAATATATTCAAAAAGGAGTCAGATGATCTCCTTACTACTTCGGGGATCAAGGGGTATGGCGAGAAAGCAGGAATGGGGTTCTGAAGTTGCATGTTCAGCCATGAACTCATTGAATGCTGCTGCAGGCTAGAAGGGCCGAATGGGCTACTCCTGCACCTATTTTCTATGTTTCTATGTTTCTAAGCATCAAATGTTCAAGGCAATAACAATGAGGAATATATTCGCATCAGCGCAAGTAGCGCACAATGCTTTAGCAAACGTATGCATGAACCACTCGGCCACGACGATTTATTGAAAGAATGTAAGCAGTCACTCAGCCTTCTGTTTTTTGCATCCAAACAGCAATCCCCAGTGACAAACGGAACTCAATGCTTGTCCTGCTCATGCACCAAGTTGCAACAATCTTGAAAGTGTACAACTAGCGTCTGTCTGTAAAATGTCGTCCGTTACTTCGAGTGAGGGATGGAGCGCCGGAATGTTATGTTGCAAAACAGATTCAAAGCAGAGAAAAATAAACGATTGACCGGGGGAATTAAACGCCCACGACAGAACTTCGTTAGTATCAAAATCAGTCGCCTTTTCCATTAACCAACGCAGACACTGCTGCGCAACGACAGCTGTTGAGGGGAGCATTTTAAGCAAAGTTCTATTGTTTCTGGAAGGCGGAAAAAGCTGAGACAACATGCACGTTTGAATGAGTAAACATGTTTCGACTGTCAAAAACATAATACTTGTTTAATAAAGTAAAGATTGATGTGTTGCGGTTTTCTATCAGCAGTTGCCGCAGAGGACAAAAGGAAAACTGTGCCGTAAGTCAAATTCTAACCGAGATTGTTGCGATCACAACGCAGAGTACTAACCATTATACAATCACAGCATCGCACATCAGCTACTGCAAGTTTCCTCTGACAGAAACAAAGTCACACACAGCACTGCTTGGAATTTATTGAAGAGGCAAACATTCGCCCCGCCAGAAATTATGGCAGTGGTGGAATTCGACCTATACCCTGCAGCGACTGGAATGTTAATTCAGAATGGCAACTGGTTATTGGCGGTAGGTAAACTTTAAAGCCCGTTCACGGAGGAAGAAATTTGCCCATTGTGTCTCGTGAAAAAAAATTAGGCCCTGCAGATAGTTGAACCCAAGCTTGTCCTGTTCACTAAACAAGTGCTTTGACCAGCTAAGCCACGGAGCCGAAACTCTACTTTACTGGCTTGCGTCCACTGACTGATATCAGTCAGCTACCTGTGAATGCATTTTGGTTTCGGAGGCTGTTTTGGATCTAACCATCTCCCTCGTCTATTCCGCCATCGGACCCGATTCTGCCGCTATTCTTCCTGCGTTTATCTCAGTTTCAATCTGTGGCTTGATGCTGAAGGAATTCCAACGTTTCTTTCGAACATGAACTAAATGAGAAGATAAGAACATAAGGAATTGCGACAGCAGTAGGTCATTTGGCCACTCCAGCCAGCTCCAGACATTCAATAGGACCATGGCTGCTCGGCTCATGGATTCAGCTCCCCTTCCCTGCCCGCTCTCCATAATCCTTTAAATCCTCAACACTCAAAAAATGTCTATCTCTGCATTAAATATATTCAATGAGTCAGCCTCCACAGCTCTCTGGGGCAGCGGATTCCTTAGATCAACAACCCACTGAAATAAGACATTTCTCCTCATCTCAGTTTTAAATGTGCGGCCTCTGATTCTAAGATTATGCCCTCTAGATCGAGTCTGCCCTAGCAGTGGAAACATCCTCTCTGCTTCCACCTTGTCAAGCCCTCACTTAATCTCATACGTTTCGATAAGCTCACCTCTCATTTTTCTGAATTCCAATGAATAGAGGCACAAACTACTCAACTTTCCCACATCTGTCAACCTCCTCATCTCTGGAATCAACCTTGTGAAGCTTCTCTAACTGCCTCCAAAGCAAGTACATCCTTTCGTAAATATGGAAAACATAACTGCACTTATTATTCCAGGTGTGGCCTCACCAATACCCTGTACTACTGCAGCAAGACTTCCAAACGCCTTTGCAATTAAGGCCAATATTCCATTGGCCTCCCTGATCACTTGCTGTACCTGCATACTAATCTTTTGTGTTTCATGCAAAAGTACCCCAAGGTCCGGCTGCACTGCAGCACTTTGCAATCATCTATATTGAAATAATAAATAGCTCTTCATTTTTGCTGCCCTCATACTTTCCAACATTATGCTCCATCTGCAAAATGTTTGCCCACTCAATAAGCTATCTATTTCCTTTTGCAGATTTTTTTAATGCTATCCACGCATTGCTTTTCCTCCCATCTTTGTATCGACGGCAAACTTCGATACATTACACTCGGTACTTTCCACCAAGTCGTTAATGTAGATTGTAAGTAGTTTGATCCCAGCACTGACCCGTGAAGCACCCCATTGGTTACTGATTGCCATCCTAAGAATTAACCATTTATTCCTATTCTCTGTTTTCTGTTCATGAGGCAATCCTCTATCAATGCTAATACATTTCCACCAAGCACGTGAACCTTTATCGTGTGCATTAATATTTTACGTCGCACGTTGTCAAAGGCTTTCTAGAAGTCCAAATATACCACATCCACTGGTTCCCCTTCATCCACCCTGTTCGTTATGTCCTCAAAGAATTTTAGCCAATGTGCCAAACATGAATTCCCTGCATGAATCCATGCTGACTCTGCCTGACCTCATTTTGCTTCTCCAACTTTCCTGCTACCGCTTCTTTAATAATGGACTTCAACATCTTCCCATTCACAGAAGTTAGGCTAACCGGTCTATAGTTATTTGCGTTTTTCTCGGCCGCCTTTTTTAAATAGGGGTGTTAATTTTGCTGTTTTCCAATCTGCTGAGACCATCCCAGAAACCAGGGAATGTTGGTAAATTACAACCAATGCATCCACTATTCCTGCCGCTACTTCTCTTCAGACCCTAGGATGCAAGCCATAGGATGCAGGGGATTTATCTGCCTTTAGTCCCATTAGCTTACTTAGTGCCACATCTTTACTGAATTTGATTGTGTTAAGTTCCTTCCCCTCTATAGCCCCTTGACTATCTATTGTTGGCATATTATTAGTGTCCTCTACCATAAAAAATAAAACACTATATTTGTTCATAGTTTCTGCCATCTCCAGTTTCCCATTACTAATTACTCAGTCTCGTCCTCTTAGGAACCAACATTTAGCTGAGCCACAATTTTCATTTTTATATACCTATAGAAACTCTTGCTATGTGTTTTTATATTTCGTGTTAGTTTACTTTCATAGTCTATCTTCCCATTCTTAATCATTTTTTGTCATTCTTTGTTGGCTTTTAAATTCTTTCCAATCTTCTGCCTCCCACTAGTTTTGGCCATATTGCATGTCCTATTTTGAATTGGATACCGTTCTTTATTTATGTTTATTTAGCTATGTTTACTCTTTCGCCGTTTCCTCCTCAGTGGAATATATTTTTCTTGAGAGTTGTGAAATTTCTCTGTTTATGTACACCGCTGTTCATCAACCATTGATCAACCGAATGATTGGACACGCGGTTTTGTTTTATAAAGTTAATATATAATTAACTAGCTTATAATGCATCCAGGACAAGACTCGAACCTGCAAAGTTCTGGTAACTTTCTGATTGACATAAGAATCACAGACCTTATTATTTAAGTCACATAGTACTGCAATTAACATTCATGTAATGACGATAATGATAGATTCAAGCCCCTGATTATATTTAATTCAGTTCCATTATTTACAATCCAACAGCGGATGTGAACCATTCACTGATTGAAATACGAGAAGTCGGGAAGTCGAACCACAATCAAAGCATTTCCTCACCTCCTCCTTTCCAGCTTTTCTGCTGCCCTCGGGAAATCTCTTTGCATCTTGACCTCCGCATAAAACCTCCGAATTCAATTAAATTAAACCACAACTGAGGCTCTTAATCTATGTCGCTGACTGCATTGCACCAACTCCCTCCCCCGTCGGTGCCACACGTTTGCTCCAGAGCTGTCTTTTTGAGGAGTTTCCCCCATCCGTAACATCCTCCGTCACCACCGCTACGTTCACCCGTCAGTTGCTGAAATCCTGACCATCCCTTCGTTATCTCTGACTTGTTCATATGGACATATTTTTGAGCGATTAGAGAGCAAAAGGTTATGGTGTACGTGATGGGAAGTATAGCTTTCTCCATGATCAGATGAGACATGATCAAATACATTGGCAAAGTGGGCTCGAGGGGCCAAATGGCCTACTTCTTCTACTATTTTTTATGTTCTTATGGTATAAAACGATAATTTGATACTGAGCCACATCAGGAGAAATAAGAATAGATCAGGATATCTCCAACGCAATCCTTTCTGGCCTCCCACGACCTACCCTACGTAAACTTGAGGTTATCCCAAATCTCTCTGGCTGTATCCAAACTGGCATCAATCCCATTCACACAGCACCCAGATGCTCGCTCAACGATATTGGCTCGCGCTGAATGAATGCTTAGATTTCAAAATTATCATTGTTGTTTTCACATCTCGTCATGTCCTCGCCCCTCCCAATGCCATTAATCTCCTCCATCCCTATTACCACTTGAGATACAGGCACTCTTCTAATTCTGCCATCTTGAGTGTACCTGATTACAATCGTTCAACAATCGCTGGTCATCCCTTCAGCTGCCTGAGCCCTAATCTCTGGCATTCCAAGCTAAACCTCTCCACCTCTCTCCACTACTTTCGGACGCTTTGAAACCTAGCTCTGTGACAAAGCTTTTGCTCATCTATTCTTATTTCTCCTGATGTGGCTGGGTATCAAATTATCGTTTTATACCATAAGAACATAAAAAATAGGAGAAGAAGTCGGCCATTTGGCCCCTCGAGCCCAATCTGTCAATGTATTTGATTTTGGCTCAGCTGGCCATGGACGAAGTTATACTTCCCATCACGCAGACCATAACCCTTTGCTGTCTTATCGCTCAAAAATATGTCCATCCCCGCCTTAAATATATATGATGACCAAACCTTCACAGTTCTCTAGGGCAGACAATTCCATAGATTTACAACCCTCTGAGAAAAAAAAATTATAATCTCAGTTTTAAATGGGCCGCTATTCATTCTGAGACTATGTCCCCTCGTTTTAGTTTCCCTGATGAGTGGAAATATCCTCTCTGCATCACCTTTTCGAGCTCTCTCCTTTTCTTACCAATTTTAATAACATCACCTCTGATTCTTCTGAACTGCAATCAGTATAGGTCCAATTTGCACAGCCTATCTTCATAAGTCAACGTTCTCATCTCCGAAATAATTCTAGTGAACCTTCTCTGTACAGCCTCCAATGCAAGTATATCCTTCATAACTAAGGATACCAAAACTGTATGCAGTACTCCTGGTATAGCCTCACTAATAGCGGGACTTCTCTGCTTTTATACTCTATCCTCCTTGCAATAAAGGCGAACATTACATTTGCGCTCTTGATTAATTGCTGTTAATGAATACTAACTTTTTGTGTTTCATGCACAAGGCTCCCCACGTCTCTCTGTACTGCAGCGCATTGCAATTTTTCTCAATTTAAATTATAATTTGCTTCCTATTATTTCTGCCGAAGTGGATAATCTCACAATATCCCACATGATTCGCTACCTGCCAAAGGTTTGCTCACTCATTGGCTGTCTATTTCCCTTTGAAGATGTTTTATGTCCTCCTCACAATTTGCGTTCCCAACCATCTTGGTATCATCAGCAAACTTGGCTAAATTACACTCGGTCCCTTCATCTAAGTCATTATTACAGACTGTAACTAGTTGAAGACTCAGTGCCCTGACCCTGCGGCACCCCATCGTCAGCTTTTCCAACCGGACAATGCCCCATTTATTCCGAATCTCTGTTTTTTGTTATTTACCCAATGGTAATATATTACCGCCAAATCCATGAGCTTCTATCTTGGGCAGCAACCTATTATGTGGCAGCTTATCGAATGCCTTCTATAAATCTAACTACACCAAGTGCACTGGTTCCTCCTTATCCATCTGCTCGTTACATCCTCAAAGAACTGCAGCAGATTTGTCAAACCTGATTTCCCTTTCAGAAAACATTGCTGTCTCTGCTTTTTTGCATCAGACTATTCGAAATGTCCAACTAGGTGGGAACAGGTAAGGCAAGGGGAGAAAAATAGTGCTGAAACAGGGAGGCATCTGTTCAATGTGGCGCGAACAGGCTGAAGCGGAGGTTGTCTTTGGCTGCGCGGGTTTGGGGAACTATGAGGTTAGCGGCCCTGTGGGAAGATCCCCAGAAGAGATCAGATCAGTGACCTTCTTGGGAACGATGGACTGATGTTCGCTCGTGGGCCATAGTCCAGGGTGAGCTAGGATGAAGTGTGAGACTAATGCCTACAATTAATGATGAAACAACGTGATAGTTTTTATTTCCATTTCTTTCAAAACGATATAAGAATTTGGAGCAGGAGTCAGCCATTATTGCCGCTCGAGCTTGCTGCGCTATTCAATGAGATCATGGCTGATTTTCGACCACAAATCCACTTTCCTGCACTGTCCCATATCCCTTAATTCCCTTAATCTCCCCTAATCTATCGATCGCTGTCATGTATATACTCAAAGACTGGGCCTCCACAGCCCTGTGGTGTACATAATTAAAAAGATTCACCACCCTCTGAGTGTAAACGTTTCTCCTGATTTCAGTCCTAAATAGCAGATCTTTTATTCTGAGACAGTGCACCCTGGTTCTCGACTCGCAAGAAAGAGTAAAACGTCCTTTCTGCATTTATGCTGTCAAGCACTGTAAGAATGTTGCATATTTCAATGAGTTCACCTCTCATTATTCTAAACTCGAGCGAATATATTCATAGTCTACTCAATCTCTTATCATCGAACAATCGCAACATCGCAGGAATCAGTCTGGTGAACCTTCCTTCCTCCCTCTCTATCCTTCCTGAGGTTATGAGACCACAACTGTACCCATTCCTTGCACTCCAAACAAATCAACGGCTGTGAGCCGTTCAATGATTGAGAAACGAGAGTTCCGAAGTTAATCTCCATTCCGTGCGCTTCCTCCACGACAGTTTTCTGCTGCCATCAGGAGTTTCTTTGCTTCTTGACTTCCTTCCAAATCCTCCTCAATCCCATAACTTAAATCACAGTCCATTAAACTAAACCGCGGAAGGCATGCAACCAGATCCTTCCTCGCTGGTTGCAAACCTTTTACCTCTGAGTTATGGAGTATCCCACGTGCGTAACATCAGCTGTCTCAACCCTAGCCTCAGCGCGTCTGCTGCTAAAATCCTTATCCATGCATTTGTTGCCTCTGGAATGGAATATTCCAATGCACTCCTGGGTGGCCACCCACGTTCTACACTATGAAAACTTGTGTTCATCCAGAAAATAGCCTGCCTGTGTACTAACTGGCCCTTAGCCCGTTCACCCATTGCCCCTCTGCTCACTGACCTACATTCCCTCCTGGTTAAGCACCTCATCGATTATAAAATATCATCCTTGCTTTCAAACCGCTCCATTTCCTCGCCCCGCCATATCTCTGTCTTCTCCTCCAGCTCCATAAATCCCTGACAAATCTTCATACCTCTAATCCTGTCTCGTTGAGCATCCCTGATTACAATCACTCAACCATTCATGGCCGTATCTTCAGCTGCCTGGGCTCTTAGCTCTGGAATTCCCTTTCGAAATCTCTGAATCTTTCTAACATTTCTCCTGATAGAATAATAGAAATAATACGACAATAAGGGAAGCCATTTTTCTCATTGTGTCTGTGCCCGCCGACAAATAGCTAACAGCCCTACTCCGACCTTCAACACGAGGTCCGTAGCCCTGTAGGATACGGTTCTTTAAGTGCGCTTCCAAGTAGGTTATAAATAATGGTGAGGGATTCGGCGTCTACCATCCTTTCAGCTCGTGAGTTCCAGAAACCCATCATCATCTGGATAAATTTATTCCCCTTATCTCCTTTCTAATCATGATACCAACTAATTGCATCGATGTGCCTGGTTTTTGATCATTCACCTGAGGCAAATATTCATTCTAATGGCCTTGCTACACATTCTATCTAGGGTCCTCATATTTCATGCACTTCAATTCAAATTTCCATCAGCCTCCTCAATTCCAATCAAAGTAAAACACAGTTCATCCAATCTTTCCTCATAGCTTCAATTTTCCACTTTATGCATCACCCTCGTAATGTCCTCTGTGCCCTCTCGAGTGCAATCAAATTTTTCCTGTAATTTAGTGAGCAGAACTGCAGCAGTACTGTAGCTGTGCCTAAAATATTGTTTTGCAGTTGTTCCGTAACTTCCCTGCTCTTACATTCTATCCCTCGGCTAATAAAGTAAATGATTCAATAGGCCTTTTTAACTACATAATCGACCTGTCCTCTAACTTTAAGGATCTGAGGGCACACATTCGAAGGTCCCTCTGTTCTTCCACACCTCTCAGTATCCTGCAATTTTGTGTGTATTCCCTTGCCTTATTGCACCTCCCAGATTGTATTAGCTCACACTTCCCTGGATTGATTGCCAAGTTTCTCTTTTCTACCCAACTGACTGGTCAATCGATAATTTCCTGCAGTCTAAACTTCCTTCATCACTGTCAAGCACACAGACAATTGTTGTATCTTTTGTGAACTTCTTTACCATGCTCCCTACATTTATTTCGAAATCATTAATGTGAACTGCAGAAAACAAGGGACCGAGAACTGTACCCTACGAACCCCATTGGAAGTAGCCTTCCATTCGCAAAAGGATTACATGAACAATTGTCTTCCTCCCACTGAGCCAATTGTCGATCCGATTTGCCAACTCACTTAAATACAATGGGCTTGTGGTTTTTTGATCAGCCTGCCATGTGAGACTTTGTCAAAAGTCTTGTTAAAATCTATGTGGATTACTTCAAATGCACTGCCCGTATCGGACTTCTTTGTTACCTCCTCAAAAAATTCAATGAATTAAGTCAGACACGACCTTCCCTTAACAATTCGATGCTGACTGTTGTTTTGAATCAATGTCTTTCAAAATGAAGGTTTTTACTGTCCCTCAGCGTTGCTTGCAATAATTTTCCCATCACCAGGATTAAACTAACTGTCTTTAATTAATCGCTGTTTCACTTTCTCCCTTTTTAAATAATGGTACAACGTTAACAGTTATCCAATGTTTTTTTCCCTCTCCTGCACCTAGGGAGGTTGCTCAATGATCGTCAGAGCCTCCGCAATTTTGCCACTTGCTTCTTTTAATAGCCTAGGATATATTTCATTGCGTCCTGGAGATTTATTTACATTTGTAGATACCAAACCCCTTAATCATTGCTCGCTTACTATGTTTATCCAATATTACATTCTCTTCTTCCTTACCTTTAACGTTGGCATCGTCGCCCCCCTTTATTAAACCGGTGCAATACGTTGGTTAAGTACCATTCGCAAATACTCATCATCCACACATAGATTACCATTTGGTCGCTAAATGCCATATTCTGCCCGTCGTTATCCACTTCTATTTATGTAATTGTGAAATATCTCTGGGTTTTCTTTGATTCAACGTGCCAGTATTTTTCATGCTTTCCCTTTTCTTTCCAAAATTCATTTTTAATTTCACCTCGAAGCTTTCTGCAGTACTGGGCTCTCGATTGCTGAAAAAAGCTTTCTCTCTTTGCCTTATCTTTCACGTTATGCATCTTGTTATCCAGGCGGCTCTAGATGTGGCACAGTTGCTGTTTTTCTTTCTAGGAACATGTTGACACTGAACTGATATCTCCGTCTTGAATGTCTCCCACTGTTCTGACACTGATTTACCTTCAATGAGCTGTTTCACGTCCACTTTTTCTATTCATCGAAACATATAATCACAGAAATATACAGCACAGAAGGAGGCCATTTCTGCCCGTCGCGTTTGCACCGTCCAATAAAGAGCTATCAAGCCTAATCCCACTTTCGACCTCTTGATCCACAGACCTGTAGTTTACGGCACTTCAGATACACATCCGAATACTTTCGAAATTTGGTAACCATTTTTGCACCTACCACCCTTTCAGGCAGTGCGATCCAGGACAATTCGGCTCTCACGACCCCTCCCCCAATCAGCATCACCATGATCTGTTTGAAGAAATTTCCAGCACCTCCCACTAAACCACCTACCCATTACTTTAAAGCTTTGCCTCTTCGTTGTTGACCTCCTCTGCTAAGGGAAAAAAGATCCTCCCCATACACTTGATCTAGGCACCTCCTAATTAAACACCTTAACAACCTCTCCCCTCAGACTCCTATGTCTCAGAGAAAATAAAACCAGCCTGTCCAATCTTTCCCCTGAGCTAAAATTCCCCATTCCAAGCAACATCCTGGTAAATCTACCATGTACCCTGTCTCGTTTCCTGTAATATGGTGACCAGAACTTCACTCAATACTCCAGCTGTGGCCTCACTGTTTTATACAGTTCAAGCATAACCTCCATGCTCTTATATTCTATGCCTCGTAAATTAAGGAATGTATTCCGGATGCTTTCTTAACGCACTTTTCTGCCTGTGCTGCTTCATTCATGGGTATGTGGACATACATTAAACATTCCCTTTGTTAGTGAACACTTTTCAGTGCCCTACCATTTAATATGCATTCCCTTGTAGTGTTCGCCATCCGCAAATACATTACCTAATACTTCTCCATATTGAATTCCATTCACCACGCCTCTGCCCACGTGATTACTTCATTGATAACTAGCTGCATTCAAGAACGTTCTTCTTCATTATCATCCACACAGCCAATGGTTTTGTCATCTGAAAACGTTTTAATCATTCCCCCTTCATTCACATCTAAATCATTGATGTTTACTTCAAAAATCAAGGAGCCATGAGGAGACCCACTCGAGCAGCCCTCCAGTTGCGAAAACACCTTTACCCTTTGCTTGCTGCCCGCAGGAACATTTTGGATCCAACTTGCCACTTTGCATTGGATTTCATGGGATTTTACTTTCCTGAGCAGTCTGCCATATGTAACCTTGTCGAAAGCCTTGCTAGGATCCATAGACACTACCTCAAATGCGCTACACTTATGGACAATCCATGTCAGAACATTTAATCAATTTAGTCATGCAGGACCTTCCCTGAAAACATCTACGCTGTCTTTCCTTGACCAAACCGAGACTTTCTAAAAGAATATTTATCCTTTACCTCAGAATTTTTTCCAATAATCTTTCCACAACCGAGGTTAGGCTGATTGGTGTGTAATCGATCATCGATCCCTTTCTCCCTATTTGAACAAAGATACGACAATAGCAGTCCTCCAGTCCTCTGGCACCACACCTGTAGCCAGAGAGTTGATTATGGTCAGACCCTCTGCTATTTCCGCTTTTGCTTCTCTTAACAGCCTGGGTACATTCCACGTGGCCCTGTGGATTTTTCCAATTTCAAAGCTGTTAATCCGCATAAGACTACCACTCTTACTATGTTTATTTCATTTAATATTTTACTTTCCTCCCCCCCACTCCCCGATTGAAACATCTACATCGACGCTCTCTTTTAAGAAATCAAATGCAAAGTATTCATTCAGAATCATAAACAAATATTCCACCTCTGCACATAGATTACTTTACTGTCTCTAATGAGCCCTACCCAATCTTTAGATATCGTTTTGCTCTTAATATATTTTTAAAACTTTGGGTTTTCGTTGATTTTACTTGCCAAAATATTTTCATGCACTCACTTTGCATTCCAAATTCTTTTTTAATTTCACGGATGCACTTCCTATAATCTTCTTGTCTTTCTGACGCATTGATGCTTCGCTATGGCATAAGCCCCCATATTTCCCTGTATTCTACACTGTAAGCACCTTGGTTTCAAGGGGGCACTGGATTTGCTAGTCTAACCCTCTTTCTTTGAGGGAAGGTACTTGCTCGGAACCCTGAGGAACTGCTCCTTGAATGCCTCCCAATACTCTGGCACCGTTTTGGCTTCAAATATCTGTTTCCAGTCAATGTTGGCTAAATCCTATCTCTGCTTAACAGATTTGGCTTTTCCCCAATTGAGATTATTTATTCCTTGTGAAAACTTGTATTTTTCCATAACTACACTAAATCTAACTGAATTAAGATCTTATGATCACTAGTACCAAAATGCTGTCCTATTGATACCCATTCCACCCGCTCAGCTTCACCAACTGAAACTAAGTCAGAATCGCCCCTCCCTTCTTTGGCTTGCAACAAAATGGCAAGTAAAGATCTGCTGAATGCATTTTAGGAATTCTGCCCCTATATGCAATTCGCACTAATTCTATCCCTGTTAAGATCAGTGTAGTTGAAATCGACTTCCATTCCTCCACTGTAACGTTGCCAACAATTTTGCTCTGCTCTTTCATTCTGACTGGTCGCAGTCGAAATACCCTCCCAGCAGTGTGATCGCCGCGGTTATGTTGTTCAATTGACCCCATCTGGCTAGAATTGATAATCCATCAAGCATATTATCTCTCCTCAGCTGCAATGGTTTCCTTAATCAACAATTGGAAGTATCCCCTCCACTCATTTTTATCCCCCTCTCTCTCCCGCCCAAAAATCACACAGCAGAAATGTTGACCTACCATACCAGCCCTTATTTCAGCCATATCTCCGTAATCGGTATAAAATCAAACTCATCACTGGCACGTGGCGTTGGGAGTAATCCGGAAATTACTACTTTTGCGGTCCTGCTTTTTAATCTCTCTCCTAGCTTGCTACAATCTCCCTGAAGTGCCTGATCCATCTTTCTCCGATATCATTGGTACAATAATGGACCACAGCCTTTGAATTTCACTCACTCCCGCCATCATCCCCTGCAGCCGCTCAGTTAAAAACTTGACTCTGCACCATGTTGGCAAAATACCATACTGGGATGACGTCTGTGGCCTGTCTGCTCCACTTATAATCGAATATTTTACTATTACTGCTCTTACACTCTTCTCCCCAAATCCCCGCCCCACTGTGCAGCTGTGACAGCAGTCCTACTGTGGAATTAGCTATCACTGCATTCCCAGATGTACCATCGCCCCACCAGTACTGAGAACAGAATGCTGCTCCGGGAGCGAGATGCACTCAGGGGACTTCTATACTACCTGGCTGATCCTCCCCTTCTGCCTGATGACCACACATCCATTTCCTGCCTGCACTCTCTTAAGCTTCCAAGTGAACATCTCAAGAAACGTGCTATCCAAGAAGGTCTCGGTCTTGCGGAATCACTGCAGTGATTATCCCATTGATACCGCTTTCATCTGCAGAGCTTAGTTGCCTAAAACGACGTAAAGAATCGCCCTCTTCCTTGTTGGGCTTGCTACAAAGAGGCTAAAAAAAGTTCTCCTGAATGCAACTTAGGAATTCTATGCTGTCCATACCTTTTACACTGAATGTATCCCAGTTAATATTACAGTAAATGAAATCACCCAATATTACTGCAATATGTTCATGTGTCTGTTAGACATTTGCCAACACATTGCTTTTTCTATCTCCCTCGGATTTTTTGGGGGCCTACCGTACACTCCCAGCAATGCAGTTGTTCGATTCTTCATTTAGCCTTATTTGAAGATCATTCTATCATATCACACCTTCTCATAGCTGCAATATTTTTAGGAATCAACATTGCCACCACATTCTTCTTAATCCTATCTCTATCTTGTTTGAATTACCTGTAACCAGGAATGTTGAGATGCAAATACTGCCCCTCTTTATGCCATGTTTCTGTAATTGCGAAGATATCATGCTTTCACATAACAATCTGTGCCGTCAGCACCGCTGCCGTATTCACCATACTCCTTGCATTTCGGAATATGCCATTATGCACAGCCAAACTTATGTATTGTCTATTTTCCAATCATTGTTTGCTCTGTCCTTCGAACTGCCATACTAATTTTCGACCTTCCAGCTCTAGCTGTGCTTTCCTCCTTTCTGATTATATGCTCATCTTCTAAAGAAGAAGTGACTGGAAGGCAGTTTCCATGGAATTCCGCAGGTCTCCGTCGTAGTCACCTTGCGTTTAGAGCTATATATCAATGATTTAGACATAAATGTAGGGGGTGTGATAAAGGCGTTTTTAGATTATACTAAAATCGGCTGTGTGGTTGTGGATGAAGTGGAAAATCAGAGATTGTTGGGCAGAACAGTAGAAACAAGAATTCAATCATGAGGAGTCTGAAGTAATTTACTTGTGGAGGGCTATCAAGGCAAGGGAATACACAATCAATGATAGGACACTCAGATGTATAAGGAAGCAGGGGGTCCTTGGAGTGAAGTGTCACAGATCCATGAATGTGGAACGACAGTTGGTTAAGAAGGCATACGGAATAATTATTTATTAGGTGAAGCATACTCTATAGAGCAGAGAGGTTATGCTTCAACTGGTAAAACAACATTTGAGCCAAAGCCAGCGTACTGCTTGCAGTTCTGTTCACCACATTACAGGAAATATGTGATTGTACGAGAGAACAACTGCACAGATTCATGAGTAGGCGAGCATCCTACTGCTGAAGCACCAATGTTCGGATGTATACTTAATTTTACTTTCCAAACTCTGCAACTTATATGCAATCATTTTATTTCATATTTGATCGGGGGACACCTCAGCAACATAAAACGCAATTTGCAGCAGATGCTATATGGAATTGTTCAATAAATAATAGAAACACTCAGCAGGTCAGGGAATATAGTTGGCGAGAGAAAGACTGGGTTTACCTCTCAGGCCAATTAGCTCTCGGTAGATCGAAAGTTTTGCAGCATTACTTCAAAGCATTGTGTGAGTTTCCTTTCAAACTATTAAGCAGCTTAAAAACAACACGAATAATATACTAGCAACCTCACAAAAAATGTTATCACCCATATGGGGGTCGAGCAACATCACGCTGCAGCCAACTGTGGTAAACGTCAGTACTATGAGCAGCTAAATTCAACATACTTTTGTGCACTCGGCTGATATTTCCGCGACGATTCAATTCTTGGAACCATCCTTCAAGTACGTGCACGAATCTCTCTGCATACAGCCTGTAATTATTAATCATTCATTATCCTATCGGCAATTATGGTGCATATGTTGCTGTGTGCCACAAATCGTCACGGCATCAACGCAGTTCTATGTGCCTGGTCTGCGGCGGATTACCTAGTCATAGGCAGACAACGTTCGTGCCCATCTTTTCATGTGGACGAAGCATTGGTGGTGATACCTTTGCTTTCTGAGAGCAGTGATAGGAGCGGTTTGTTTTCTGTTCCGATCTCGAACTGGAGACCAAATAGTTATTTGTGCATTTTCTTAACGCCGTGTACACAAGCCAGCGCTTCTTTCTCCACCATGCTATAGTCTCTTTCAGCCTTGGACAAATTTCAGGTTGCAGATGCAACTGGTTGCAGTTTGCCTGACACATTTTCTTGCAGTGACACATTTGCTTGCAGTAACTCATAACTGACCGTGTAAGACTACACGTCACTTGCTGGTACCAAATGTTTACATAGTCATACAATACACTTAATTTCTTGGAGCACGCCATGTGTCTTGCCTTCTGAAATGCTGTTTCTTGAGATTTAACCCAAACCCAGTAGTCACCCTTGCGTAGCATCTAATGCAAAGGTTCCAGCAAAGTACTCAACCCCGGTAGAAAGTTAACAAAGTAGTTGAGGAGTCCCAGGAACGAACGCATCTCCATCACGTTTTGTGGTTTGCGTGCATACTTGAAGGCATCTGCCTTGGAGTCTGTGGGACTGATGTCGTCCACCACAATTTGTTCCCACAGAAAATCGACCTCTTGCACCTGGAAAACATAGTTGAAGCGTTTAAGCCTGAGTCCCACTCGGTCCAGTCGCTTTCGAACCTCTTACAGGTTGTGCAATTGATCGGTGGTGTTTCGTCCAGTGATAAGATGTCGTCCTCGAACACCACTATAATAGAAGCGATTTCAGCAGAATCTCCATGTTCCTCTGGAAGATGGCCGCTGCCAAGCGAATCCCAGAGGGGCATCTGTGATTCACGAACAGTCCTTTGTGCATGTTGATGCAGGTCAACTTCTTTGACGGTTCAGCAAGCTCTTGCTTCAAGTAAGCGGAGGTGAGGTCTAGCTTGGTCAACGCCCTTCCCGCTGCTAGCGTTCCGAATAAGTCCTTCGCTTTGGGTAGTGGATACTGATCCTGTAACGACACTCGGTTGATAATCATCTTGCAGTATACGCAGATTCTGACCAACCCATCGCTGTTAGCACCGGCACGATTGGACTGGCCCACTCGTTGGAAGCGACTTGCGATATGATTCCCTCTTGTTGAAGTCTGTCCATCACGATTTCGACTTTCCATCGCATCATATATGGGACTGCACGGACCTTGTGGTGAACGGGCCAATCCCCAGGAAAAAGGTGGATCTCCACTGTGAAGTTGCCGGTGCCTGGCTCAAATAGTGCCAAGAATTTGTTTGGCATGTGGGCGCACATGGCGACATCCGCCAAGGACACGTCTTTGAAGTAGCCCCAGTTCTACTGGAACTTGCCGAGCCAGCTCCAGCCGAACAGCATCGGGCCATCGCTTGGTGCAATCCAAAGTGGTAAATCATGTACCATTCCGTCATACAATACTTCCACAGCCGCACTGCCTGTGATAGGTATGAGTTATTTGGTGTAAATGCAAAGTGGAGTGTGAACCGCGCTCAGTTTTGGCCTCCATGCCTTGTTACTCCACAGTTTATCAAAGGCCATCTTGCTGATTATCGATTGGTTTGCTCCCCTACGCAGTTTCATGGAGATTGGAATGCTCATAAGTTTGACTTTTATCATTATCTGAGGGCTTTTGGTGGTGAAGATGTGTTCCCCATGCACTTCCTTCTCATCCTCCAGCTGAGTTGCCTCTACTGCTCGTTCAGCGTGGTCTGCACTGGATCCGTCGCTCTCTGCTGATTGTGCCACATTGTGAGTCCAAGGTCGCTTGCACAATCACTGAAGGCGCTCCATTGTCCTACAGCGACTACACACATTGTGCTCAAAACGACATTGATGGGCTCTGCGACTGTCCGCGTAGCAGCAGTATGGCGTTAATGGATTCACATTACCGTTCCCCAGCGGGCTTTGAGTCACCATAGCCCTTTCGTTACAGTCCTGCCTGCTGAAGGAATTATTTTATGCACAGTACTTGCCGCTTACCTCGATTGTGTGATGATATCTGCTTCGTATTGTCGCTCTTGGATATGAAGACCAGGGCTATCATGATGGCCTTGCTCAGTTCGAGGGATTTGGCAGACAGCAACTTGCGAAGGATGCCGTTGTGGCAAATTCCAAGCATGAAAAAACCCGCAACATTTCACCCAAGGGTCCTGCAAATTCGCACTGCCCCAGAAGGCGTTTAAGGTCGACGATTAAACTCAACACGGTGCTGCCAACGGAGCGATCGTGCGTGTAAAAGCCACACCTGACCATCAGGATGCTCTCCTTGGGCTTGAGGTGAACCTTAGCAAGCGTGCAGAGCTATGTGTACGATTTATCCGTTAGTTTAGCCGGTGCCTGCCAGTTCATACGGAGGCCATATACCAATGACCCACATATGGTGAGGAGAATCGCCCTGCGCTTGATTCCTGTTTCAGGCGTGACCTATTTGTTGCCACAAAGTACAGGTCGAGGCGCTCAACGAAGGCGTCCGAATCATCATCCTCACTAAATCTCAAAAGAATACCAACGGCAAACATTTCCGCGTGAAAGTTAGTGGTTGTAATTCGTCGCCACTTTTTATGTTTGGAATATATTCACGAGGCTGTGTTGTAAATTTAAACCAGTGCGACCTTGGTCTGTTTAATATAACCCCAAAGTGAGGCAGCAACGTGGTGGACTGACTTTTAATGCCTGGTTAATGCCAGGTTACACACACATGACTCATAGATCTTCCACAGGTGTGCCCTCTGGTGGCAAGTCTTACACACAAGTAAGGTTCACATACATAACAATAACCATCACATAATCCCCCACCACCACGCTTCTCGGGGGTTAGCATTCACCACAAACATAACTGGACAATCATCATTTTAGTTAGCCCTCGAAATTCGAGGAAGACTTGCTTCCACTCTAAAAGTGAGTTCTTTGGTGACTGAACAGTCCAATAAGGTAATTACAGTCTCTGTCACAGGTCGGACAGTCATTCGTTGAAGGTAAAAATGGGTAGTGAGTCTGGTTTGCCACACGTTCCTTCCACAACTTGCTTGCTGCATGCATTGGGGGACGAGACTCGAGTTGCTCAGTGCCCTCCCGGATGCTCTCCCTTCAATTGGGGTGGTCTTTCGCCAGGGACGATCAGGTTTCGGTGGAGAAGTTGCATTTTATCAAGAGGCTTGACGGGTGTGCTTGAAATGATTTCTATGCCCAACTGTGCTTCGCTTGCCGTGTAGGATTTCCGAGCAGTGCACTCGCTGTGGGAGTCTTGCATTAGGAATATGAAAATAAGGCCTGCTCAATGGAGTTGGTTCAGTATGGTCAGTGCTTAGATGCTGGGGATGTCGGCCTGATCACGGACACTCATGTTGGTGCGTCTGTCCTGGGCCATTTGAAGGATCTTGCTGACACACCGTTGGTGGTATTTCTCCAGCGAATTGTGCCGTAACATGTAACTGTTCACAGTGGCAGAAGCTATTCCAGGAGGATAAAGTGGAGCATGAATGCCGGCATGTAATGCTTGGGCCAAATGGCCTGTCTCTGTGTCGTTGATAATGATGCAGAAAGCTGCAAACTGCAGGAAGAAACCAATGCCCTGGTCAGGTGGGCAGAACAGTGGCAAATAGAAACATAGAAACAGAAAATAGGTGCAGGAGTAGGACATTCGGCCCTTCGAGCCTGCACCGCCATTCAATGAGTTCATGGCTGAACATGCAACTTCAGTACCCCACTCCAGCTTTCTCACCATACCCGTTGATTCCCCGAGTAGTAAGGACTACATCTAACTCATTTTTGAATATATTTAGTGAATTGGCCTCAACAACATTCTGTGGTAGAGAATTCCACAGGTTCACTACTCTCTGGGTGAAGACTTTTCTCCTCATCTCGGTCCTAAATGGCTTACCCCTTACCTTTAGACTGTGAACCCTGATTCTGGACTTCCCCAACATTGGGAACATTCTTCCTGCATCTAACGTATCTAAAGCCGTCAGAATTGTAAACCTTTCTATGCGATCCCCTCTCATTCTTCTGAACTCCAGTGAATACAAGCCGCGTTGATGCGAGAGGTCGTGATGCGGAGCGGCAGCGTCCCAGGCCTACAAAAGGCCAGCCTAAGTCGGGGAGGCCCAGCGGGAGGTCGAGCGGCGGAGCTGCCGAGGCCGAGGCCTACAAAAGGCCAGCGTGAGTCGCAGAGCCTCAGCGGGAGGTCGAGAGGTGGAGCGGCAGCGTGCCAGGCCTACAAAAGGCGTGCTTGTGCATCTGCAGCGGGGCGAGAAAACAAAAAAGGAGTAGAAATTAATCAAAAGTTGATTAGTAATAGCTTATCTTTTTATTTTTTTTATATCTGTAAATAAACTGTTAACATTGTTGTCACTAAATTAAGTTAATCTCAGGGTTAATTCACGGCAGGAGATCTGGAACACGTGATATACACCACCTGTACTATGTGGGATCTGAGGGACACATCCGGTGTACCTGGCAACTACATCTGTGGAAATGTATCTGCGTCCAGCTCCTGCCGGGCCACGTTGCATAATTGGAGCTGAAGGTGGGTTCACTCTGGAGCATCCACGATGCTGAGAATGACGTGATTAGCACGTGTAGCGAGTTTGTCTTACTGCAGGGAAAGGGTCCACAACCAGATAGGGAATGGAAGACCAACAGGAAGAGCAGTGCAAAGAAGATAGTGCAGTGGTGTACTGCGGTCATCCCCCTGCAAACAGATACACTGCTTTGAGTACTGTTGAGGGGGATGACTCATCAGGGGAGGGCAACAGCAGCCAAGTTCATGGCACCGTGGCTGGCTCTGCTGCACAGGATGGCAGGAAAAAGTGTGGGAGAGCGAAAGTGATAGGGGATTCAATTGTAAGGGGAATAGACAGGCGTTTCTGCGGCCGCAAAAGAGACTCCAGGATGGTATGTTTCCTCCCTGGTGCAATGGTCAAGAATGTCTCGGAGCGGGTGTAGGACATTCTAAAAAGGGAGTGTGAACAGATAGTTATCGTGGTGCAAATTGGTCCAAAAGATATAGGTAAAAAACGGGATGAGGTCCTACAAGACGAATTTAAGGAGCTAGGAGCTAAATCAAATTGTCGGACCACAAAATTAGTAATCTAAGGATTGCTACCATTGCCACATGCTAGTCAGCGTAGGAATCGCAGGATAGATCAGATGAATACGTGGCTTGAGCAGTGGTGCAGGACGGAGGGATTCAAATTCCTGGGATATTGGAACCGTTTCTGGGGGAGGTGGGACCAGTACAAACCAGATGGTCTGCACCGAGGCAGGACAGGAAGCAATGTCCTCGCAGGAGTGTTTGCTAGTCCTCTTGGGGATGAGTTGAACTAATATGGCAGGGGAATGGGAACCAATGCAGGGAGACGGAGGGAAACAAAATGGAGACTGAAGCAATAGACAGAAAGGAGATGAGTAAAAGTGGAGGGCAGAGAAACACAAGGCAAAAGACAAAAATGGCCACGTTGCAGCAAAATTCTAAAGTGTCAAAGTGTGTTAAAAAGGAAAGCCTTAGTGCTCTGTGCATCAATACGGGGAGTATTCGGAATGAGGTGGACGAATTACCTGTGCAGATAGCAGTTAACGGATACGATGTAGTTGGCACCATGGAGACATCGCTCCAGGATGACAAAGACTGGGAAGTCAACATCCAAGGTTTTCTGCATTGAGGAAGGATAAACAGAAAGGAAAAGGAGGCGCGGTGGCGTTGCTGGTTAAAGAGGAAATAATGCAATTGTAAGGAAAGACATTAGCTTGGATGAAGTGGAATCTATATGGGTAGAGCTGCAGAATACCAAAGGGCAAAAAACGTTAGTGGGAGTTGTGTACAGACTTCCAACCAGTAGTAGTGATGTTGGGGAGGGCATCAAACATGAAATTAGGGGTGCGTGCAATAAAGGTGCAGCAGTTATAATGAGTGACTTTAATATGCACATAGATTGGGTCAACCAAACTGGAAGCAATACGGTGGAGGAGGATTTCCTGGATTGCATAAGGGATGGTTTTTTAGACCAATATGTCGAGAAACCAACTAGGGGGGAGGCCATCTTACACTGGGTGTTTTATAATGAGAGAGGATTAATTAGCAATCTCGTTGTGCGAGGCCCCTTGGGGAAGAGTGACCATAATATGGTGGAATTCTGCATTCGGATGGAGAATGAAACAGTTAATTCAGAGACCATGGTCCAGAACTTAAAGAAGGGTAACTTTGAAGGTATGAGGCGTGAATTGGCTAAGATAGATTGGCGAATGATACTGAAGGGGTTGACTGTGAATGGGCAATGGCAGACATTTAAAGACCGCATGGATGAACTACAACAATTGTACATTCCTGTCTGGTGTAAAAATAAAAAAGGGAATGTGGCTCAACCGTGGCTATCAAGGGAAATCAGGGATAGTATTAAAGCCAAGGAAGTGGCATACAAATTGGCCAGAAATAGCAGCGAACCCGGGGACTGGGAGAAATTTAGAACTCAGCAGAGGAGGACAAAGGGTTTGATTAGGTCAGGGAAAATGGAGTACGAGATGAAGCTTGCAGTGGACATTAAGACGGATTGCAAATTTTCTGTAGATATGTAAAGAGAAAAAGGTTAGTAAAGACAAACGTAGGTCCCCTGCAGTCAGAATCAGGGGAAGTCATAACGGGGAAGAAAGAAATGGCGAACCAATTGAACAAGTACTTTGGTTCGGTATTCACTGAGGATGACACAAACAACCTTCCGGATATAAAAGGGGTCGGAGGGTCTAGTAAGGAGGAGGAACTGAGGGAAATCCTTATTAGTCGGGAAATTGTGTTCGGGAAATTAATGGGATTGAAGGCCGATAAATCCCCAGGTCCTGATGGACTGCATCACAGAGTACTTAAGGAGGTGGCCTTGGAAATAGTGGATGCATTGACAGTCATTTTCCAACATTCCATTGACTCTGGAGAAGTTCCTATGGAGTGGAGGGTAGCCAATGTAACCCCACTTTTTAAAAAAGGAGGGAGAGAGAAAACAGGGAATTATAGACTGATCAGCCTGACATCGGTATTGGGTCAAATGATAGAATCAATTATTAAGGATGTCAGAGCAGTGCATTTGCAAAAAGTTCACATGATAGGTCCAAGTCTGCATGGATTTGTGAAAGGGAAATCATGCTTGACAAATCTTCTGGAATTTGTTGAGGATGTTTCCAGTCGAGTGGAAAAGGGAATACCAGTTGATGTGGTATATTTGGATTTTCAGAAGGCTTTCGACAATGTCCCACACAATAGATTAATGTGCAAAGTTAAAGCACATGGGATTGGGGGTAGTGTGCTGACATGGATTGAGAACTGGTTGTCAGACAGGAAACAAAGAGTAGGAGTAAATGGTGAATTTTCAGAATGGCAGGCAGTGACTAGTGGGGTACCGCAAGGTTCTGTGCTGGGGCCCCAGCTGTTTGCACTGTACATTAATGATTTAGACGAGGGGATTAAATGTAGTATATCCAAATTTGCGGATGACATAAGTTGGGTGGCAGTGTGAGCTGCGAGGAGGATGCTATGAGGATGCAGAGCTACTTGGATAGGTTAGGTGAGTCCGCAAATGCATGGCAGATGAAGTATAATGTGGATAAATGTGAGGTAATCCATTTGATGGTAAATCAGAGAGACAGACCATTATCTGAATGGTGACAGATTAGGAAAAGGGGAGGTGCAACGAGACCTGGGTGTCATGGTATATCAGTCATTGAAGGTTGGCATGCAGGTAGAGCAGGTGGTTCAGAAAGCAAATGGCATGTTGGCCTTCATAGCGAGGGGATTTGAGTACAGGGGCAGGGATTTGTTGCTACAGTTGTACAGTGCCTTGGTGAGGCCACACCTGGAGTATTGCGTACAGTTTTCGTCTGCTAACCTGAGGAGGGACATACTTGCTATTGAGGGAGTGCAGCGAAGGTTGACCAGACTGATTCCCGGGATGGCGGGAATGACCTATCAAGAAATACTGGATCAACTGGGCTTGTATTCACTGGAGTTCAGAAAAATGAGAGGGGACCTCATAGAAACGTTTAAAATTCTGACGGGGTTAGACAGGTTAGATGCAGGAAGAATGTTCACAATGTTGGAGAAAGTCCAGAACCAGGGGACACAGCCTAAGGATAAGGGGGCAGCCATTTAGGAACGAGATAAGGAGGAATGTCTTCACCCAGAGAGTGGTGAACCTGTGGAATTCTCTCCCACAGAAAGTTGTTGAGGCCAATTCACTAAATATATTCAAAAAGGAGTGAGATGAAGTCCTTACTACTCGGGGAATCAAGGGGTATGGTGAGAAAGCAGGAATGGGGTACTGAAGTTGCATGTTCAGCCATGAACTCATTGAATGGTGGTGCAGGCAAGAAGGGCCGAATGGCCTACTCCTGCACCTAGATTCTATGTTTCTAAACTTGTATAAGAGAGGATTGATTAGCAATCTCATTGTGCGAGGCCCCTTGGGAAAGAGTGACCATAATATGGTGGACTTCTACATTAGGATGAAGAAGGAAACAGTTAATTCAGAGACCATGGTCCAGAACATAAAGATGGGTAACTTCGAAGGCATGAGGCGTGAATTGGCTAGGATAGATTGGAGAATGATACTTCAGGGGTTGACAGTGGATGGGCAACTGCAGACATTTAAAGACCGCGTGTATGAACTCCAACAATTGTACATCCCTGTCTGGCATAAACACTAATAAAGGGAAGGTGGCTCAACCGTGGCTATTAACAGAAATCAAGGATAGTATTAAAGCCAATTAAGTGGCATAAAAATTGCCCGAAATATCAGCGTACCCGGGAACTGGGAGAAATTTAGAACTCAGCAGAGGTGGACAAAGGATTTGATTAGAGCAGGAAGAATCGAGTACGAGAAGAAGCTTGCAGGCATCATTGACATGTACTGCAACAGCCACTGTAGATATGTAAAGTGAAAAAGATTCATAAAGACAAACGTAGGTCCCCAGCAGTCAGAATTAGGGGAAGACATAACGGGGAACAAAGAAATGGCAGACCAGTTGAAAAAGTACTTTGGTTCTGTGTTCAAGAAGGAGGACACAAACAACCTTCCGGATATAAAAGGTGTCAGAGGGTCTGGTAAGAAGGAGGAACTGAGGGAAATCCTTATTAGTCAGGAAATTGAGTTGGGGAAATTGATGTAATTGAAGGCTGATAAATCCACAGGGCCTGATGGTCTGTGTGCCAGAGTACTTAAAGAGGTGGCCTTGGAAATAACGGATACATTGACCGTCATTTTCCAACATTCCATAGACTCTGGATCAGTTTCTCTCGAGTGCCAAAGTAACCGCACTTTTTAAAAAATGAGGGAGAGAGAAAACAGGGATTTATAGATCGGTCAGCCTGATATCGGTCGTCCGTAAAATGATGGAATCAATTATTAAGGATGTCACAGCAGCGTATTTGGAAAGAGGTGACATGATAGGTCCAAGTCAGCATGGGAAATCATGCTTGACAAATCTTCTGGAATTTTTTGAGGATGATTCCAGTAGAGTGGATAAGGGGGAACCAGTTGATGTGGTATATTTGGACTTTCAAAATGCTTTCGACAAGATCCCACACAAGAGATCAATGTGCAAAGTTGAAGCACTTGGGACTGGGAGTAGTGTGTTGACATGGATTGAGAACTGGTTGGCAGAAAGGAAGCAAAGAGTAGGATTAAAGGGGTACTTTTCAATATGGCAGGCAGTGACTCCTGGGGTACCACAATTTTCTGTGCTGGGGCCACAGATGATTACATTGTACATTAATGATTTAGACGAGGAGATTAACTGTAGAATCTCCAAGTTTGCGGATAACACTAAGTTGGGTGGCAGTGTGAACAGCGAGGAGGATGCTATGAGGCTGCAGAGTGACTTGGATAGGATAAGTGAGTGGAAAAAGGCCTGGCTGATGAAGTATAATATGGATAAATGTGAGCTTATCCACTTCGGTTGTAAAAACAGAGAGACAGACTATTATCTGAATGGTGACAGATTAGGAAAGGGGGAAGTGCAACGAGACCTGGGTGCATCAGTCACTGAAGGTTGGCATGCAGGTCGAGCAGACAGTTAAGAAAGCAAATGGCATGTTGGCCTTCATAGCGAGGGGATTTGAGTACAGGGACAGGGAGGTGTTACTAAAGTTGTACAGGGTCTTGGTGAGGCCACACCTGGAGTATTGTGTACAGTTTCTATCTCCTAACTTGAGGAAGGACATTCTTGCTATTGAGGGAGTGCAGCGAAGGTTCACCAGTCTGATGGCCGGGATGGCGGGATTGATATATCAGCAAATAATTCAATTCGGATAATTGTGAGGTAATGTATTTGAGGAGGTCTAACAAGGCAAGGTAATAAACATTAATTGGTACGATGCTGAAATATGTAGGGGAAAAAAGGGACAGCGGATTGCAGATCCACAGATTCCTGAACGTAGCAGGCCAGGTAGATCATGTGGTTCAGAAGGCATGTTGAATATTTCACTATATTTCTCGCGGCATTGAATTCAAGAGCAAGGAGGTTATACTTGAACTGAATAAAACAGTTGGAGTACTGTGTTCAGAATGTTGCCTGGACTGGAGAATTTTGCTTTAAGGAAAGATTGGAGATGCTGTTCTGTTTGCTATGGAACAGAGGACGCTGAGGCGAGACCTTATTTAGGTGTATAAAATTATCAGAGACCAAAAAAGAGTGGGTAGGAAGGACTTGTCTCCCTTGGCAGAGTGGTTAACAACCACGGGAAATATATTTAATGTTATTGGGGAAGGTCAGCTGTTGCGACAAGCTATGTGTTTGTCGTGGGAGTCTGGAACTCGCTGCCTGATTGGTTGGTAGTGGCAGGAACCCTCATTAAATTTAAAAATACTTGCATGAGCATTTAAAATTGCAGTAACCTACAGAGCGGACATCGAGTTGGAAAGTGGGATTCAGGCTGGGAAGGTCTTGGTCGGCCGGCACCTGCACGATGGGCTGAAATGTCCGCCTTCCATGCTGTCATTTTTTGCATTTCCTACATGACAACAGTTGCCACAATTTAGATGTACTTACTTTGGCTGCGAACTGCTTTGGGAAATCCTGAGGTGATAGTCTGAAAAAAGTGCATATCAATAAGGCGGGCGAGCTCTATTTTTGGAGCCTGATGCGAACCATGCCAAAGTAGCGGGTTTTATTCACGTACTGGCTATTTATTTTATTCTTTGTGCTAAGGTGACAGTACTTTATAGCAGCTTAAACATTTCGGAAAACATCTCACACGGGACCTTGCAATACATTGAAGCAATGCTGCAAAACATTAGTTCTGCAGAGAGCTCATGGACCTGCGGCGTGTTTGCAGCATTTAATGGACGTTTGCTTATCATCCGCGGCTTTACTACGTCTCGTATTTCAATCACAGAATGGCTCACTGCCGGTGATTGGTCTGCGGTGGAAAATATCAAACAGCAATAAATACAATACCGGTGTGTAATCCCTCATTCTCACCATTACGCTGCTCTGAACTGCAGCGAGCGCGTGGCCATTTGGCTAAGGCGTCACACTTTGGTGCAAACCCTAATGTTATCAGAAAATTGCAGATTTGAGGCTTGTGCGGGTGCTTTTGTAAAATGTTGTTCAACTTTAAAAATAAAACCATGTTCACACTCATTAGCTGAAGGTGATTTCCTTGCAGGGCTCTTTATTAAAAGGTATTTTGTTATTCTATTTCCTGTGTACATTTCTCACTGATCTTTGCAAATAGTTTCCAACAAACCAACACTAATTAATGCCTGCAAATTAATAGTGTTGACAATTCGAACACTATCAGTGTAATAAAAGGCAGTGGACAGAAGTCTGATCAGATCCCATTGATCAAATCAAAGAGTGAAATATTCCCTTTTGAATCGCTGCGAGCAGGGTTCGAACCTGCGTGGGGAAACCCCATTGGATTTCAAGTCCAACGCCTTAACCACTCGGCCATCTCAGCTACACGATGGATTCGTTATAACAGTCGAAAAATCGCTGCGAAATATCAGACAAATAGACTTTTGGTCAACGTAATATCAGGCATTCAAAAATTGTGGGTTTGAGTCCCACCAGAGACAGATTTTAGGTCAGGATTTGATGTTTCCTGGGCAGCACAATCAAATTTTCAGCAAATCAATACTTCAGAGATGTGAAACTGCGACCCCTGCACTTGCTGTTACATAAAGGCTCCAATTATCCTCAGAATTCTCTGGTCGCACAGGATCATTTGCACAGTAACTGGAGCAAGACATCGAGCCTCTGACAGGCTGAGTCCATTAACCGCTCAAAAACTTGCAAAGGACACGTGGAAGAACAGTGGAACTCTTTTC
Organism: Pristiophorus japonicus; assembly: GCF_044704955.1. Taxonomy (NCBI): domain Eukaryota; kingdom Metazoa; phylum Chordata; class Chondrichthyes; family Pristiophoridae; genus Pristiophorus; species Pristiophorus japonicus. The sequence goes on along the minus strand of NC_092001.1, from coordinate 20,785,198 downwards.
TGTCGCGTGCAGCTGCTGCATAGATGACGAGAATGGATTGCCAAACCCACGAACCTGTTGCACAGAGAGAGGAGGAGGCCATTCAACCACTCGAGCCGATTGCATAGGACCAGGAGGATGACATTCCGTCCCTGATCCTGATGCACAGTGTAATATATTTGTTCATGAGTTATCTGACACCAGAGTGCGCCACTGGCGGATGTCATTTAGGCAATACAAGAAGTCGGATCTTGTTCTTAACCGAAGTAGGAATCAAAGAGACCGGGTAACCACACGAGGCAGTTTAGAATAAAGGACTCTTGTGTTATTACACACAAGGACAGGAGGAGTTATTCCGAACCTCGAGGACATTAAACAGGTGGAGGCAATTAATAGTGACATGATGGTTCAGTCACCGGACCAGGGGGTTGCCATTCCCTATCTCCAACTGTTGCCCAGGACAGGTCGAGTCATTCAACCCTTCGAGCACATTACACAGGCGGTCAATCATAGTGGTATGATATTTATTATACTGAACTAGTATTCCAGAGACAGGAAATTACAGTACGGTAAATTAAATTGAATTAAATAAATCTGGAAATTAAAAAAGTATCAATAATGGTGACCATTATCGTAACAAACCCGTCTGATTCACTAATCTCCTTCATTGAAGGGGATCTGCCGACCTTACCAGTCTGGGCCTATATGTGACTCCAGACCCACAGCAACGTGGTTGACTCTATACTGCCATCTGAAATGTCGAAGCGAGCCATTCAGCTGCATATGGTTGCTCACCAACACATTAACAATTAAATTAGGTGTGGGCAACAAATGCTGCCCTTGCTCGCGATGACCACATGCTTGAATTAATCAACTAGAACACTAGGACCTCTAGATTGTTAAACAGAAACAATAAGACCCTCAAGCCAGGTCACAATGCTTAGTGGAGTCAACTAGAATGCATAGCTTGCTGGCTTCAATCCATAAATCAGAGAGTTGGGTTAAAATGGAGCTTTACATATTGGCAGAAGGTGGATAGTGGTGTTCCACAAGGATCGGTGATGGGACCACTGTTGTTCACAAGTGATATTGACAACTTGACCGAGAAAGCGAAAACATAATATCGAAATTTGCAAGTGACATCTAATTAGGCGGGTAGTCAAAAGTGAGGAGGACTACAACACATTAGAGGAGATCATTAATAAACTTGCAGATTGGACATATCATTGGCTTTTGAATTTCAAACCATATAAATGTGAGGTGTTACATTTTGTTAGGAAGAATAGGGCGGTCACTTATTATTGGAGGATACCAGTCTGGGTGGCGTAGAAGATGAAACGGAAGGCGAATACACAAAACTCTAAAAGTTAAGGCACAGATTAGCAAGGTCATAAATAAGCAAAACCAAAAAGCACGTATACTATAGAATGCAACGAATTTATGTTAAACCTGTATTTAACCTTTGTTAGACCACACAGGGTAATGTGCACATTTCCATTCGCCATATTATAAAAAGCATATAGAGGCATTTTAGAGGATGCAGAGAAGATTTACAAGGATGATAACAGAACAGCCAGTGTATGCATATCAGCAAAGGAAGAACAAGCTAGATCTATTTTCTATTGGAATACGGAGGCTGAGGCGTTATCAAGATTTGGTGCTCTGTTTACAAGGTAACGTTAGATGGGGTATATGCTTGGACATAAGTTTACAGATTGTACAATTCAGCTGCTGCTTTTGTGCTACAGCACCTCAGGGATGCCCAGCGTTGAGCTGCTCCATCTGTTCAGAATCTATCCGATTAAGCACGGTGGTGGTGCCAGAAAATAAGAAGCAGAGTGTCCTCCGTGTGAAGACAGGACTTAGTATCCACAAGTGGTTTCCAGTATTCGCTGCTACCAATATTGCCATGGACAGTTGCATCTGCGACAGAGAGTTTGGTGAGTAGAAATTCAAGTAGGAATTGTAATATCGGACCGGCAGTTGTGAGGGAGCACAGCACTGTCGGAGTTGCTGACGTTCGGTTGAGATCTTAAACCGAGACCTGTCCGCCCTCCGAGCTGGACGTAAAATATCCCATGCTCGCTATTCAGAAGTAGAGCAGGAGAGTTCACCCCGGTGTCCTGGAGCCAACTTTCATCCTACAAACAACATCTAGTCACTATTTAATCGTGGGTTCTTGCAGGTGCAAATCTGCTTTTGCATTTCCTACATTAGTGCCCAGACTGTGAAACAACTTAACTGGCTGTGAACCGCTTTGGGAAGTCCTGAGATGAATGTCTCTGCAAAAATGCTCGTGTTTTTTTATCGTTAAATAAAAATACACAATAGCAAGCCGGTTGAATGAAATGGTTAAGCATAGCGCTGTTAACGCGAATGCTGCGCTTTCGATCCTCGTAAGGAACATCTTTTTTTTGTGTGGGGGAGGGCAGGGTTACGAGCATCTTAGCTTTGTTATTTTTGAGCAGCTTTAACATTTAGGAACGAAACTGACAAGGACCTGCAATACATTCAAGCAATGCTGCAAAATATTAGTTCTGCCAAGAGCTCATTGAACTGCGGAGAGTTTCCAGCATTTAATGAACAATTCGATGATCTCCGAGAATTTGGGAATTCTCGTATTTCAATCAGTTAATGGCCCACTGCCGCTGATTGGTTTGCGGTGCTAAGTATGGAATTGAAATAAATGCAATTCCCGTGTGTAATCCCTCATTCACGGCATTCGTCAGCTGTGCACTGCAGGAACAGCGTGGCTGAATGGATAAGGTGTCTGATTTCGGTATAAACACTGATGTTATCAGAAAATTGTAGGTTTGAGTACTGCCGAATCTTATTCAGCTCAATATGACTTCATTCTAAAAATTGCAGGGCTCTTTATTAAAATGCATTTTAATGCTGTTTGCTGTGTATATTTCTCATTGATCTTTGCAACGTTTACAACAAACCAACAATCGCTAATTGATGGCAGTATTATTAGAATTTCCAATTAGAAAAATAGGTTTGCGTCAATGATTGCAATAAAGGGCAGTTGAGGGAATTCTGTTCAGTTTCGGCGTCAGTCATCTCGTCAGCGAGCTGATTGAAGCAAATAAAATGTTCACTGTAGAATCGCTATAAGCGGGGCTCGAAACTGCGCAGTGAAACACCATTCTATTTCAAGTCCAACGCATAACCACTCGGCCATCGCAACTATGCATGTTAATTATTTATTAATCTACTGGTCGGTGGAAAATTTAAGACAATTGCCGGCATGCTTGCCCTGTTTGAAATCCCAGTCGATGTGAAAACTAAATCGTAGAATCATTGAATTGCACAGCACAGCAGGAATGATTTTGTCCAGAACTGGAAGCATTTACTTTCGTGAAAGTCTAAACAGACTGGGGAGCTTTTCTCTGTAAAAGCCAAGGCAGATATTGTCTCTAATATTATGAAGGGATGTGATAGCGCCGACGTGCAGAAAATATTTGCTATTATGCAGGAGTTCAGAATTAGAGGTCATAATTATAAGACAGACACCGATGACTTCAGAAGGCAATGCAAGAGTAACTTATTTACCAAAGAGTGATTAGAATGTGGAAGGTGCTACAACGTTCTGTAGTTGAGGCGAATACAACAGAGGCATTAAAGAGAGAGCTACTTAAGCACATGAGTGAGAAAGGAATAGAAGGATGTGCTGATAGGATGAGTTGAAGTACGATTGAAGTGATCCGGGTCTGGGGACCTAACTCCTTTCAAATCGACTAAAAACCTGAATGCTTCCTCTGTCACTGTGTTTACTTCATCCAGAAAATGACATTCCTCCTCGATAGCAGTATCTGCATTGCCCCTTTCCTTTGTGAAAACAGATGAACAGTATTCATTAAGAAATTACCAAAATCTTCCGCCTGCACACAAAGATTACACTCAAGGTGCGAAGATGACCTATCCTTTCTTTAGTTACCATCTTACTCTTAATATATTTGTCGAACATCTGTCGGTTTTCCTTAATTTTAGGAGCCAAACATTTTAATGCACTCTCTTCCCATTCCTAACATCATTTTTAATTGTGTCTCTTAACTTTCTATATTCCACCAAGGGATCATTAGTATTTAGCCGGTGGTATATGAAAAAGCGTCCCTTTTTTTTTAATCCTCCCCTGTAAGTCCTTCGACGTCCAGGGGGCTCTAGACTTATTTTCCCAGCCTTTTACTTTATGCGCACATGCTTGGCCTTAGCCTTCACGATCTCCTCACTTGAATGCCTCCCACTGTTCCGACAATGATTTGCCTACAAGTAGCTGTTTCCTGTCCACTGCTGCCAAATCACTTCTCAACTGAGCAAAATTAGCTTTTCCCGAATTTGGGACTTTTATTAAAGCAGTTCATTTTCCTTAGCGACAGCTAACATGAGTCTGAGTGAATTATAGTCACCGGCACCCAAGTGTTCTCCCACTGATACCCCTTCAACTTGCCCAGCTTGATTTCTCCCAGAAAAATCTAAACCGCCACATTTCGTCTTGGGCTTGTTACATAGTGACGAAAAGAGATTCAGTTGAATACATTTTAAGAATTCTGCACTCTTTCCCCTTCACACTATATATGTCCCAATATTTGGATAGGTAAAATCCCTACTATTACTACCCTATGGTTTATGCACCGTTGCCATTTGCCGATATATTTTATCTGCCATCTCCATCCCACAGTTTGGGGGTCTATAATACATTCGCTGCAGTGTGAACACTACTTTTTTTTATTTTTCAATTAGACTCATAGGACCACATTTGATGATCCCTCTCACATATCATCCCTCTTGTATTCTATGCCTTCTCAAAATGAGGAAAGCATTCCGTGTGCCTTCTGAAAGAACTTTTCTGCCTGTTCGGCTACATTCACGGATTTGTGGACATGCATTCAACGTTCCCTTTGTTCCATTACACTCATCATTGTCCTGCCATTTAACGTGCGAACGTTGGCCTGGTTCGCCATACACAAATGTATTACCTCACGATTCTACGGGTTGTTTTCCATAAGCCACGATTCTGCCCACCTGACCAGTTCATTGATATCTTCCTGCATTCAACAACTTTATTCTTCATTATCAACCACAAAGCCAATGTTTTGTATCATTTGTATAAGTTTTAATCATAGGCCTTTCATTCAAGTCTAAATCATTAATACATACCACAAAGAAAAAGGAATCTTCTGCGCAGTTTTACGGATCCTGACTTGAACATCCTTCCAGTTGCAACAACACCTATTGTTCTTTGCTTCCTTACTCCGAAACAATTCCGGATTCAACTTGCCACTTTGCCTTGGATCCCAATGGCTGGTTAGTCTCCTGAGCAGTCTGCCATATGGGACCTCGTCATAAGCCTTTGCTAAAAGCCACATGCACTGCAAAAAAGTGCACTACCCTCATCGGCACACCTTGTTATCTCCTCAGAAAATGAAATCAATTAAGTCAGACACGGCCTTCCCTTAACAAATCCATGCTGATTGCCCTTGACTAATCTGTGTCTTTCTAAATGAATATTTATCCTGTTCTTCAGAATCTTTTCAAATAATGTTCCAACAACCGAGGTAATGCTGACTGTTCTTTAATTGTTCATCGATCTATATTGAAACAAATGCACAACATTAGCAGTCCTCCAGTCCTTTGGCACGACGCCTGTAGCCACAGAGTATTATGATGGTCAGATCTTGTACTATTTCCTCTTTTGCTTCTCTCGGCCTTGTGGAGTTTTCCACCTACAAAGCTGTCAAATTGCTCAATACTACCTTTTTCACTATGTTTATTTCAGTTAATATTTCAGACTTCTTACCGATTGCAACGTCTGCATCGCCCCTCACTTTTGTGAAAACAGTTGCAAAGGATTCATTAAAATCATACACAAATAATCTGCCTCCATAAACAGATTACCTTTATCGTCTCTAATGATCCCTACTCTTTCTTTTGATATCCTTTGCTCTTAATGTATTTGTAAATCTTTGCATTTTCCTTGATTTACTTGGCAATATATTTTGCTTTTCTATCTTTGCTTTCCCAATTTCCTTTTAACTTTCAACTTTCCACTTTATTTTCTCCTCTAGATTTTCTGAACTATTGAGCCCAAACTTTGACATATGTTCCACTATTTTCATTATTCTGCGCTGCAAGCACCTTGACATCCAAGGGGCTTTAGATTTGTTAGTACCACCCTTTTCCTTTAAGCATCATATTTGTGCTGAACCCTGAGGATCTTCTCATTGAATGCCTCCCAATGCTCTAAAACAGTTTTTGCCTTCAAGTAACTGTTTCCAGCCCACTTTGGCTAAATCCGATCTCTGTTTACCAAAATTGTCTTTTCCCAAATTAAGATTTTGTATTCCTGGTGTAACTGTCAATTTCCATAACTACACTAAATCTAAATGATTTATGATCACAAGCAGTAAAATGCTACCCTATGATACATCTTCGACCTGCTCAGCATCATTCGCTCAACCTAAGCGCAGAACCGTCCCCTATCATGTTGGTCTTGCTACATATTGGCGAAAAATGATCTCCAGAATAAATTTCAGGAATGCTGCACCCGCGATACTTTTCACACCAATTATATCCAAGTTAATATAAAGATAGTTGAAATCGCCTACTATAACTGCCCTCAAATTCCAGCACTTCTCAGACGTTTACCATCATATTTTCTCGTCGATCTCCCTCTGGGCGTCTGTAGCACACTCCCAGCCCCTTTTATATTCTTCAATTTATCTAATATACCCTGAATTGAAGACACTTCAAACACATTATCTTACCTCACAGCTGCAATTGTTTACTTAATCAATACTGCGACCTTCCCACTACCCTCGGTTTTATCCCCCCTCTCAACTGTCTGAGAAACATGTAACCAGGATTGTTGACCGATCATACCTGCCCTTCTTTCAATCATGTTACAGTAAATGCTTCAATATGATTCTCCTCGCTGGCACGTGGCACCGGGTGTAAGCCGAAATTACTAACTTTGAGGTGCTGCTTTTTTCATCATCTTAGACGTTCCCTCGAACAAGGATGACTTGTTTCAACATGAGTTCACAGTTATTTCAATGAAAGACCCGATAATTCAGTCCTGAACTCCAATTGAAGGAGTGGAAGATGTCTGCGTGTGGATGTTTTTAAACTTGTGGAGACCTTTGCACCTAAGCCACCATAGCGACTGACAGAGCTAGGAGTTTATTTCGTGGCATGGGTTAAGCAGGATCACTGGAGAACTGATCTGCTGCATGGACCTAGCGCACACACATTTGGCATTGTGGGCTAACCCGTGCTGCCACTGGGCCGTCGGCAATTCTGCGCCCCGTATCCTCATTTATCGCACCTCTGCCACGAACTCTCACCACTCCTCCGCCATAATCATTCGCTCCATTTCCATCGCGATCTCTGGCCTTATCTCCACCACGATCACTTGCCGTTCCTCTGCAACAAAAGCATTCGCTGCACATCCGCCACGATCTGTCACTGCTCCTCTGCCAAAATATCTGGCCGCTTCTCCGCCACACACATTCGCTGCATCTCCGCCATGATCTCTCGCTTCTGCTCCACCACAAAAAATGTGCTGCACCTCATGCTTTTTAAACCCTATCCGAGCTACCACAAATCAGAATGCAGTGCTTCATCTCACTTGCGACCTGTGTCATTGGTATCATAATGGATCAAGTTCTCTGGCTGTTCACCCTATCCCCCCAGCATCCCCTGCATCCGCTCAGTTATATATTTGACCCTGGCACCATAAACGCAACATATCATTCTGGATTGATGTCTGCGGCGTGTCTGCACGGTTAACTATTGAATCTTTTACCAATATTGCTCCCACTCTTCTTCCTACCTCCTGGGCAGCTGATCCGGCAGTGGTGCCATGGACTTGGCTCTGGTTGCATTCCCTGAAGAACCATCCCCCCCCCGCCCCGCACCAGTACTCAGAACAGAAAGCTGGTTGGAGAGTGCGAAGCACTCAGGTGATTCTTGAAATACCTGGCTGTTCCTACTCTTCAGTCTGGCGGCCACACATTCATTCTCACCTAGCACACTTTTAATGTGCGAGCTGACCACATCAAGAAACGTGCTATCCAGAAGTTCTCCACTTCGTGGATGCACTGCAGTGATTCTCCCACTGATAGGCTTTCCATCTGCCCAATTAATTCCGAAAAACTTAGTACAAAAGCGGAACATTCCTTGTTGGGCTTGCTATTAATTGGCAAAAAAAAAGTTATCCTCAATGCAAATGAGCTATTCTGGTCAGTCTATACATTTTGCACTATTTATATCACAGTTAATATTAAAGTAATTGATATACCACATAGTACAACCAAAATGTGAATTTTCAGATATTTGCTAACACATTGCTTCTTCTAGCTCCCTCGGATTGTTTGGGGGCCTACAGTACACTCCCTGCAATGCCTTTACCCCTTTTTGTACATATGTTGAAATCATTTAGCTTCATTGTAAGCTCATTCTAACATATGACTCCTTCTCACAGCTGTAATTGTTTATTTAGCAAAAATTGCCACCCCCTCATTTTTATGCCCATCTTTATCTTGTTTGAAAACAATGTAACCAGGAATGTAAATATGCCTATCTTGCCCCTATTTATGCCATGTTTCTGTTATCGCTAATGTATCATATTTCAAGGTGTGTATCTGTGCCTTTAGCTCCTCTGCCTTTTTCACCTATTCCTTGCGTTTGGAATATGCCATCATGCACAGGCGTGGCTGGAAGTATGTTTCCAATGAGTTTCCCCAGGGCTAAGTACCAGGCCTCTTGCTTTTTGTGGTACATAGCAATGATTAGACGTGAATGCAGGATGTATGATTAAGAATTTTGAAGATTATACTAAAACTGGCTGTGTGGTTGATAATGAAGAGGAAATCCGTAGACTGCAGGAATATATAAATGCACTGGCCAGGTGGGCAAAACAGTGGAAAATATAATTCAATCTGTTGAGGAATGAGCTAATGCATTTTGGCAGGGCTAATAAGGCAAGGGAATACACAATCAGTGGTATGGCACTGCAAGACATAGAGGAAAAAGGGCTTCTTGGAATGCATGTACTCAAATCCATGAATGTAGAAGGATACGTGGTTAAGAAGGCATACGGAATACGTACATTTAGCAGGAGACGCATGGAATACAAGAGCAGGGCGATAATGTTTGAAATGCTATAAACACTAGTTGGAACACAGCTAAAGTACTGCATGCAGTTCTCGTCACCACATTACAGGAAAGACGTGATTGTTCGAGAGAGGGTACTGCTCAGATTTAAGAGTAGGCGAGCATTCTACCGATGAAGCACGAATGCTCGGATTTATATTATTTTCACTTTCCAAACTCCAACTGATTTTGGAACAATTTCTTTCATAATAAAAACTGGGATACGGCTCCACAATAAAATGCATAGAGTAGCAGATGCTGCATATGGAATTGTTTAATCAATGCTGGAACAAAACTCGGCAGGTCAAATACCAG